>NW_010533650.1:14236-17158 GCF_000687285.1 Phaethon lepturus
CAGGTAACTGGAGTCTAGGACAGCATCCTCGGGAAGCCTTACTGCATGTATGGTCCTTTCACCCCTCCTGAGGTGTTCACAATTGGCCTCTGTTGGAGATAGGTTGCTCAGCTGGGTGGTCTAGTCAGATGTAGATTCTCTTACAATTTTTGGATATTTAGACCATGGGCTATTCATATCCCACACAACATAATGGAGCATTAGTACTTCTTATCTCCCCTAATCCCTCCTACAGAGACCATATAGCTCCTCTCCCTCCTATTTGTTAGGATCAACAGGGCTCCCAAATATGCTCATTTTTATATTGCTTCCAGGTGGAAGTTACTGCCCCAGGTGTCGTAATGTGCAGAAACTCCAGCACATGCATCTGTCGCAGCACATTGCCAATGTGTCTCCTTGCTGCTTCTCACATGCTACCCCCGAACTTAAGAAAGTCTATCCACACCGGGAAGCAGTGACGTACCCCAGCCAATTCTGTAATATATACATATACACGGTACAAAATGACTGGCTGGACCCATACAGCTCAGCACTATGGTCTTGTTTGACCCAGAAGCTCCAGTAATAGCTGTTCTGCTTGCAGATGGTAATTTTGTTTGCATCCTGAAAACCAAGGCACATGAAGAACTGGAGTTTACAGTTCAGCCTGCAGTAAAAGTCTCCCCCTGCTACTTGCAGAAGCTACTTGCATATTCTACACACTGCTCTGATTACTTATCAGCCTTTTTTACATGCAGATATTCAATCATCTCCTGGATTGTCAAGCTTCTAGGTCAATGGTAAAAAAGTCAATGAGTCAATAAATAAATTAAATTTATGCCGGTACAGGTGAAGAGTAGAGGAGTACAGCAGGTTCTGAGCAGGAATTAAGATTCAGAGAGGAAAATGACAGCAAAGCATTTGAGATGTATACAGCTTTGTATTTATGGTCATCCAAGATGCAATCAGATAAGTAATTCTGAATAGGACTCTCAGCTGGTGAAAAATGCTCCATGCTGCTGCTGGTAGGCTGATAATATGGTGACATGATTCACATCAGAAAATCTCTCATGCATAAAACCCCGTATGCTGTCACCTCAACTGCCTCAACACAGGCACTGTTTGCAACGTCCTCAGTGTCCTGCCTGACCTCCCATCTGGAAGGGCACGGGACTTCTGTAGAACCTGTGCTGTATCTGCCATGCCATGGAGCCACTGGTCTCCATGGGAAAGCTTCAGATGATCAAGTGATTTCAACTCAACAGTGTTCAGGCCACTGAATCAAGCCACCAGCTTCATGCTTCCCTGTGGAATGGGCAGGCACGGCTAACGGCAATTTTCAAAGAAACTAGGCACAGAATAAGTGATAGTCAAGGCTTACACAGCAAAGGAATGGAGAAGCGAGAAAGGGCTCTCACCCTTCCCACCATGCCTTCCCTCCCTTATGTACCGGCATTGTCTCACGCCATGCACGTCACAACAGCTTGCTTTAGGTCTGAGGATGCAGCAGCTGTGATGAGGATACTCTAGGAGGTTGTTAAGGACTCTGTAAACCCATGCTTTTGGGTTCAAAGCAAACTTAATTAGTGGCCTGTTTACTTGCAAGAGGACTATGTGCCCAAGTGTTCTTCTTGGCTTCAACTGTAAACAAAGAATTATTAAAAGGTTCTCAAGGATTTGAGATAGTAATTAAAAGAAGATGAGTGATCTTTACAAACTACAGCACGGCTGCTTTCCAAATTAATGTTGTGGAGCTCCTTGGCCGGGATGTTACTGTGTTTGCAAATGATCATCTCTAAGGCTAAAGATACAACAGGATTCCCACGCGCCGCTCTCCAAGGCAGCTGTACCTTGCCGTGCACAGCGTACGCAGCCACTACGTGACAGACGTGGGACTTGGAGCCGTGTGAAGGGGAAGGCAGCAAACTTGTAACCAGAGTGAAAAAAAGGTGTAGCTAGACCTGTCAAACCAAATATGGTGGGACTGAGGTGCCTTTCCCACGCCCTGCCTGCAGATGCCACTGGTGAAGTGTGAAATTCCCCACCAGTGAAATGGAGACAAGGATTTTCTTAGGGAGAAAAGAGTTGGGGAGAGCAGCCAGGTGTGTGCAGTTCCAGGAAATTGTTCATTAGGAACAGCCAAGTTAAAAAGAAAGACCATTTCTAAGACACCGAAAAACTCCTCTGTTTTGAATGGAATTGATGTGTCCTTAGTCTGCTTAGTGCAAGCTAATCCCTCGGCTCACTTGTAAAGAAAATAGTGATATAAATGGATAAAGCTCTCAAGATAGCTGCTAACAATCACAATCCAAGCCAATTTTCTGCTTCGCTAATACTCTGAAGCTAATCAGCATTTTTCTAAATGATCTCTGTATAATACTTGATTTTTCTGCCCCCACAATATTTACTTGGAAATATTTATGCTGGTTACACACCCTGCCACTTATTTATACCTACCAATTAAAATATGTGTTTTGCAAAAATATTTCTGCTAGCTGCAGCTCCCAAAACTGAGTGACCTTCTCCCAGGCTTGGCGTTTCCCTGACATCCAAAGCTGAAGGTGTCCATATGCGAGGCGAAGGACAGAGGGATGGAAGACGGGTGCCGGGTCGGACACTGTCGCAGCAGGTAGCAGAGGGGCAGCAGACGGCCGTGAGCTGGGCAGGTGGAGGCTTCAGTGAGCCCCTGATATTGCAGACAAATTGAGGGGCTTGAGCTGGTTTTGCCTAGAATCAAGACTGAAATCTGCAGGTGGCTCTGAAGATGACATGCAGGTGACATACCTGCCTTTCAGCGCACATCAGGCATGGGGCTACCAGGAGCTGAGTTTCTACTGAGTTTCACCACACAGACTTAAACTTACTATAGCACTGCCCTCCTCAGAAATCTTTGTAACAACTGGTATTAAATTCACCTCACACAGTTGACCTCTGCCCATCGAT
>NW_010533651.1:0-10717 GCF_000687285.1 Phaethon lepturus
TTTCCAACCTAGTGATTCTGTGATTCTATGTTTGAAATTACCCCTTCTACAGGTTTTGAGGCAAGCGATAATAAATGGTTGTTAATCACTGGAGTTCTACTGCAAACACTTGAGCTCCAGCCTAATGGGTTTGAATTAAAGTGCTGCTTGCAGGATACCTGTGTTGTTTTCAGTCAATTTGCTCCCTGTGGTTAAAGGCCTGACATTTCTCTTCTGGTTGAAATTTAAGCAGCACAGTGAAGCATTAGGCAGAATTCCTGTAGCATTAGACAGGATTCCTCTATGCCTGAAAAAGAATTCAGTGATGGTGAACAAATGAATAAATCCAAGTTTTTCATCCTTAGGCCTTAATTGCACAGCTAGTTTCAGGGTGTTTAACCTGAGATTCCAGAGACTCAGATTTTCAGAAGTGCTAATGGTCACAATTGCAAGAAAAGCAAACTGATGCCATGCTGTGGACTCTGCAGGTCCTGGAGAAGTATTATGCTTTCTGAAAAATTAATCCGAGATTCCTAATTGGACATAACTGGTGGAGGTTTTCAGCAAACATCTTTGACTTTCATGTTGTCGTCTGAAATTACCCAGCTGTGAAGTGGGTCTAAATATTACTCCCTAACACTCTGGAGCTGTAATGATGATGCAGGGTATTTGTGCAAAGCATGCACATAAGGCTATGACAGCACTGCAGAAATGTCTGTTGGGGGATTAATGATACTGTGTTCAGTGCAGGGTTTTGGTGCTTTGCATAAAACAAATCCAGAGGCCATGCTGAATGAGAAAGCTATAAAATACTATTGAATAACTGTGTGTTAACCAAATGAGCGCTGGGTTCTTTGGTCTCCAAAGAAATAGTAGTTGATCACAAAAGTAATGACAAGACAGCCAGATGATGACTGCAAGTGAACCATTGTGGCATATTTTAATCCCTAATGTATTTCTTTGGAGAAGTAATATAATTAAGGAAGTACTTTGGATTGAGAGGGCATTGCAGGGTGGTTTCTATTCAAAACTAAATGTTATATTTTTGTTTGTGTTAGCTGCACTTACTCAGTCTAGCGGCCTAGCAGCAAAGTTTGTCATCCACTGTCACATCCCACAGTGGGGCTCAGACAAGTGTGAAGAGCAGCTTGAAGAGACTATCAAGAACTGTTTAACAGCCGCAGAAGACAAGAAGTTGAAGTCCGTGGCTTTTCCCCCGTTTCCCAGTGGCAGGTATGACACTTTCTGTATAGGAGGATTCTGTGTCGGGTAGCAGTGGTATAATTAGCTGTCAGAGCACTGCCGCTGTGATAGCGAGAGGTACCCTCTGGTACATGGCACAGAAGGTGTGGCAGGGGCCATCTGACACCATGCTTCTCCAGATTAAAGGAGCTTGAAGTGTGGTGTTTGCATGGAACGACCAGAAAGCCTTTATATAGAGAAATTAGCTCACCCACAGGAGAGCTGAGTGGACTTGCTGTGTTTTCTATTGCTAGTCAGTAACTTTCATTCTTCTTCTATGGGCCTGCACCACCTCAGTTTTTATATCCCTTCATTTTGCTGTGGTGAATCTTACTAAAGCTACATTCATACTAGTAAATTCATACCAGCATAAAACGGGAGGCAAGTAACAGTAACCTGAGCTAGGTAAATGTAGGGGGTTCACTTAAGTCATCCCAAGGATATATATTAAACAGAGTAGACACACAAAATGTTTTCTTTCAAAATAAAATATATGTTTCTCAAATATAGTTCCCCTTTAAAAAGGGAACTATGAAACCAACAGTGAAACTACACATTTCTTCTCAATAACTAGCAAATGTGCTTGACACACAAAGTACTTACCTTTTTTCTTTTTTTTTTTTTCTCTTTTAAAACCAACAGTTTGTTAATCTTGCTTGGTCTCTGATCACAAGAAACCTTACACAAGCCCTGTGGACTGCAGAAGTTGTTCATGATGGAGCATGTGAACATGCTTATGTTTAATTTGAAGTGTAACTACTGATTTTGTTAACAATGCCCAAAGAGTAGCGTACATAGTACAGTCCAGTTGTGTTGGCCTGACAGTGAATAAAATGAAAGTAAAACTGTGTTTTGGTCAGGGAAATCGCCACACATCACTGAATACACAGGAGGTGAAAATGCCATTTTTACACAAGACACTTTTCAAGACAAAATAATATTTTTATGGATCAAGACAAAAAAATCAAGAGGCAGGGCAGACACAGATCTTCTGTTTATATAAATATATATATTTTTTTATATATATATTTTGTTTTTATACACAGATCTTTTTGTTTCTAGTGTTCAGTCAAAGCAAAATGTGATAAATTGTTTTACCACCCTTTATTATTAAAGTTCAGCTTTCAAAAATGAACTGTAGCTTTTAATGCAAATAGAAATAGTCTCTATAGACCTCATGTCTCCTGTGAGTGTTACCTAAGAATAATCCAGTCTTGGAGCATTAGTCTTAGTGCAGATTCTTCTGCTGCTTAGTTCCACTTCACACTCTGTTGCTCTTAAAATTACTCCTGCTAACAGAAAATATAGTAAATCTTAACAGGTGCTGCTGGTTTATACTTTATTTATCAAAGGACCTCAAAGTTATCTGAAAAAAGGCACTTTTTTTTTTTTTTCAAATAAGACTTAATGGTTTTGCTGTCATTTTATTCCACCTACATGTCTGCACAAGAAATGCTGGTTTTATTGGGTAGATGAGGAATTATGCTGTATTGGGTCTGTGAATTTTCATTTTTCCTGTGTCCCATCTTAGGGACTGTTTACAGTAACTGGTAGAATGTAGCAAGAGGTGGGATAGCTCAGTTGTGCCAGGGCTTTTCACTTCTATGATCTTGGCATTTAAAAGTAGAGAAATGCAGTTTAGATTAAATTACTGTGCTGTGAAGCAGATATAAATCAGCTGAAAAACATTTTCAAAAAGTCCTTATCGATAGCTTGCTGCCAGAAAGGCTATTTAGCTGGGTTGCTGCAGATACTGTCCAGGGACTGAGAGTAGGAAAATCTGTTTGCTAGTAATCGTTTGGGTTACAGTGAATATTGATACAGCAGTTGTTGACAACTATTTTTTGGATGATATTTAATGTAAATATAAGTAGTCTGAAATGACTTAACATGAAGTTGAGTAAGGAGAAGTGAGTAGTACTAAACTTAGAAAGGGAAATAAAAACCAATGCACATCACAGTGCTATCAGAGAGTGGGGGAAAAAGAAAAAAACACTGCAAAGGCAGTCCTGGATGCTATTAAAAGAAATACTGTAATATTTCAAGTGTAAGGATTGTTAGGCACTGGAATGGCTTATCTTTGTATTTTGATGTAACCCCATCACTGAAAGATCTTTAAGTATATAGGTTAGACAAACTTTTTTCAGAAGCAGAAAAGTTATATGTAATCCTGCCTCAGAGGAAGGATGTAAGCTAGGTTGTGCTGGCCAATTTTTTTGGCATGGATCTAACTTCGTCTGGAGCATCATCATGCAGTAGAATCTAGATAGCAGGCATTAAACTCAAGAGCAGCCAGCAGAGTTATGCCCAAAGACTCATCTGAAATCTCAGCTGGGTCTTAAGTCACTTTCAGACAATTTGGTATGTCCCAGTAAAGTCTCATCCAGACTTTCCAAGGTACATGGCTTCCTACATACTCATGTAGCAAGCACTGCATCGACACTCTCCAGTGTTGTGCAAAATCAGAGGAACTGTTACGAGCATTGTCAGGCAGCAGAGAAACTCCAGCAGGGAATGCAGGAGAGTGTCTTTCCCTCCAGATGGCAGTGGCAGAGACGCACAGGTATGAGTGGTCCTTTCTAGGTCAAGGAATTTGTTTAGTATTAGACAAGTAAAACAATGTGGAGACACCTTCTTGAGCGTGAGCATACTGCAAGGCAGAATATTTCATTAGACCAAGTTCAAACTGTAGAACAATTCTTGAAATTATGTCCAGTATTATAGCAGTCATATTTTTATATAAATAGAGATGCGAAGCAGCTGACCTTCATAGTAACTGTGCTCTTTGCGAGGTGCTCTCAGCCCATTCCCTTGTAGTGCAGAGATGAGGGTGAAGGAACTGTGTTGCAGCTGAATGGTTTCATGACTTAATCATTCTCATACTCCTTTTTCAAGATGGAAAAAATGCTGCTGCCAAGAAACTTGAACCTCATGGTTGTAGAGCAGGTGCCTCAAGACTTGTCAACACAGTTGAAAAGTCTACATGCTGTAAAGACTGGAGCTTTTAGCTTTTCAGAGTGTAGGTTAGAGAATATTACCATCAAAATTAATGAATGAATGCATCTTGGCCTTAACTTGGCTTGGGTTTGTAATTTCAATTATTTTCACCAAAGTCTCAAGCAAAGTATTTTTAATGACAAAGTGAGGAGGACAGCTAAGTAGTTGCTGTATTTTTATCTTCTTTCTAACAAAAAAAGTATAATCATCCCTTGAACTCTTTAGCCTGCCCAGCATGGCATAGAAAAATTTAATTCTAAGGGAGAGCGTTAAAAAACTTTGTGTGACTGTAAAAAGTAGACACAAGTGAAAACAGTAACTATGCCAGCAAGGAAGCTAATATAGCAGCAGATGAATATTGCTGTCAAAACCTCGGGGTTTGCTTCTGGGATTTCCACATTGTGAAACTGCAACTGGCACTATCTTAGCAGCAGCCTGTAGTTGGTACAGCTATGGCTTGTTCTTTCAGCATCACATGTGCATAATGCTTGCACAGATGGCTGACATTCGCTTGTTCTGTTTTCTTCCCTTTCCACATAGAAACTGCTTCCCAAAACAGACGGCAGCCCAGGTGACTCTAAGAGCTATCTCTACCCATTTTGACGGCACCAGCTCTTCCTCCCTGAAGAACATTTACTTTCTGCTCTTCGACAGTGAAAGTATTGGCATCTATGTGCAAGAAATGGCCAAGCTAGACACTAAGTAGCAACAGCAGCCAAATGAAACTTTATTTTTCAACAAACTTGAGTAGCATTAAAAGCATTAGAGGTGGGTTTTATTTTTTCAATGTGATGAGGGGGAGTGGTAGTAGTGTGATGTGTTGTGACTTAATGGAGAGCTGTGACTAGAGATGAGAAGGGTTTAGTCCGATTTCTTCATGCTATCAGCATCCCCTAGCCATTTATATCACCTTAAGCAATTGAGTTACTGTCTACTTTTCAGGAGTTTTAGTGTCCCTTGCTATTTTAGTTTAGAAGTTTTTAAAAGAGTAACCTCATTTTAGATTTGTAGTGATAAATTTTTCACACACACACACACACACACACACTCTCTTTAAAGAAAGCTCTTAAAAATATTCTGCTCCTTTTTCCCCTCCCTTGAGGGTAGGTGGTAAACTTCTGCCTCCAGCCCCAAGCGAGGGGAAAAGGATTTTAGAAGTGATGCATGAGGAGCGTGTTTTGCTTTTAACTCACAATAATCTCTGTAATTACTGAGAATATTTCATGGTGACTTTCTTTGTTTTATAAGAAAAAAAGAAAAAGATGTGTCAAGTGTGGTTTTTATTTGCTCTGGGCATTTCTCACCTTAAAAAAAAAAAAAGCGGGAGGTGGGGGGGAAGCAGCAGCATCTGTAATTAAGTACTTGCTGTATCGTACTTGGCACACAACTAACCAGCCCCTCAGCTCTTCTGGCTGAAGTATAGTGCTAAGTGATGTAATTAAGGCTGCTGTGAAGATGTTGACACAAAGCTGCATTATATTCTGTTGAGTTCCAGGACTACCCTAGCTTCTTCAAGGCTTTAGGCAGGCTTTCCCCAGGCAGTGCTGTGAGCCATTCTTCTTGCACACTGGAAAGTGGATTTCAGATCCGTAAGAGGCAGGTAGTTTTTTAGAAGAGCAAGAATAGAGAAAGCCAGGGCAAAACCACATAACGAACAAACCACAGAGATTTTGAAAACCACAGTGTTTATTGTTACAAATCAAGGTAAACCAAGTTTCTTGCTCGGAGCTATCTCAACAGGGAAGAAAAAGAAATATTCCTTCCTTGTTTTTTATCATGAGAACTCCTGTGCACTTCATTTGGAAAGTGCCTCCTTCCCCTTTACAGTAAGGCAGGCCACCTCTTTAATGCAACATACTGATGAGTGGCTTTAGCAGGTGCTGCAGGAGACAGTATCGGTTTTGTCCAAGCAATAAAAGCGCACCCTCACCCTCTTACAGTTGCTGTATTCCTTGCTGGTTTGTTACTAATCCCCTCTTAAGAGGGCATTGTCTGTCCCATTGTCTTCCAGCTCTTGGAGACAAACAGGTCCCGGCTCTTAGCAATGGTCACTAAGAGATGTCCCACATAGTAACCATTCACCTGGCCCACGCCATCATTCCTGCCCATCGAAAGCAGTAATGTTAGTGACCCTGGAAAGAAGATGTAGAGGTTTAAGTTAAGCAGTTTCAAAGCTAAGTATCAAAGCCTGGATGTTGCACTTTTTCCAAACCCTCCCTTCTCAGCCCTCCCTCATACCCACACATACTGGTGAGCACAGGACCCCTGTGCTGCGTGACAAGGAAAGAAGCAGGCCCAAGGAGAACTACTCACAACTCTCTACCATTTGCTCTACCTTGTTAATGGGATTGCCAAAGGATTGGGCTGGCTGTGTGTATGAGGATTCTCTCCTCCCAAGACGGAGTCCAAGAGGTAGACAACAAAATGTAAGTAGAAAGAAATGTAAATAGACTGGACAGCCTTTAAAAACCAAACTGCTGTCCAGCTATCCTCCAGCCACATAGAACAGCTTTCAACACAGTTATGGTAAGTATTTACATCAGTTGCTTATTAATGAGACCCATCACCTCGCTAGATTTTTGAGATTAGATCAGTTTGTGGCCATTGTATAGTTTAAGTAGAGAAGGGGGGAGAGAGTCAAGTCATCTCCTTGTTCCTAGGATTCAACTGGACAGTAAGCAACTTAAAGAAAAGGTAACAAGTTTGATGAATAGCAGACACCCACCAGTAGATTTATCAGGAAGGCATTAGTGAAGGAAGGACATGTTATGTCTAGAGGCTGACACAGATAATTAACTTCTACAGTGTCTTTGGCAAGAACTAAGATGAAGCTGGAGCTATAAGCTTATGCAGTCAACCCCATTTGTGGGTTCCTTCACCTCTAATCCATGTCCCATGCAAATTCAGATGTGTACGTGTTAAACAGCTGTTCTCTGCAGAAAAGCAGCCCAACAGCGAAGGCCAGGTGGTAGGAGATTACCTTACCTGGTTCATAGGTTTTAAGAGGCTTATGTGTCAGGCTGTTGATGATATTTGTCACCACGACGTTGGCATGTAGCCCAGCGTGGTAGGCCATCTTCGGTTCTTTCAGGTCTGCACAGTCCCCGATGGCATAGATGTTCTCATAGCCTTCCAGCTGGAGGTGGTTGTTAACTTTCAAAGCACCGTTACTTGCCATTTTGTCCCCTGTTTTGCCAAACAGTAAGTTTTCAGAAGGAGCTTTGTGGTGCTGCTTGGGGCCTGAGGCCCCAAAATGCTGATGATGTTACCAAACACATCACTGACAGAAAGCGAGGAGTTGGTTTTTCACCCTCTTTTCTACATGTCAGGGAAGAGATGCTTTTTGCCTTCCTGTAGTTAATAATTAATGCAGTCTCCTCCAATGAATCATCCTTTGATATTTCAGCAGAAACATCAAGAAACTTTAAGAGCTAGTGTATGCAGCCTGAGACTGTACGATGGCCATACTGCTCCATAGTTGTAGTGCCATAACTGAAATTGGAGTGCAAGAGGACTCTAACTGAAGCTGTATTATTGAATAACTGATCAGCTGAATGCCCTGTGACATTGGTAGTTCAGCAAAAGCGATGAATGTGCTGAGCCTGTTTTTGCTCGGAACTCGGCAAGCTTGTATCTAGGATGAAATCCTGGCCTTGACAGCAGGAGCTACCATCAACTTCTAGATGTCACCATCAACTTCTAGGTGTCATCTGCCTCACGCTGAACTAGGACACTAAGGTTCCTGGATGGAGGTACTAGCAGAAAGAGCTGGAGAAGACTGTTGGCCACTTGATCTATGGTCTGTAAGTTTCTGAAGGTCATGTTTCACGTATTTAATGTGATGTTAGAGCACTTGCTGTATCGTGGAATAACCACTGCAGGTTGTATAAGGTTGATTCCTACTCTCACAGTACTCAAGTGCAAGACATAGAAGAATTGCGTTGCTTCTCCCCACCCAGTGGTTTTTCACTTACCAAATGCAGCAGCATATGCTGAAGAATTAATCTTTATCCCCGTGCACAGGACCACCATGTCAGCAACCACCTCGGTGCCCTTTTCTGTCCTTACTACCCTGTCCTTCTGGAACTGGTTTGGTGTGAGGTCTTCCACATTGCTGACCCTTTCACCTGTCGTGACAGAGCGCCCTGGGTTACAAACCTTTACTAGACTGTAGTTTTCAGCTAGCCCAGATGGCTCTCTAGAGAAACAGGAATTCAAGGGAGCCATGCTTAATAAAGTCAGAAAGAGGACACCAGAAGGAGATTCGTTGGCTAATATAGAGCTTCAGAGGCATTGTTAAGTACGTACTTAGTAAGAGGTGCACTCCTTTTCTGAGGAGAATCTCTTTCACCTCCTGACGGACGCTATCTAGCAGCTCTGCATCAGCTAGTGCAATTTTTGAGTGAATGAGGGTGACCTGTTGGGGACAAAACAGCAAATGGGGACACAGGAATGGGACAGGACTCGCTGTGTGCCGGGCGGAGGCAGCTATACCTAGCTTCCTTCCGCCCCACTTAAGGCCCTTAATGCGAAAGGCATCTAGGGCCAATAATTGCTGGTGACAGGCTATAGGTCACTCTCAGAAGGGGAGGCAGTGGGGGAGAAGGCTGCCGTTGCAGGGAAACTCCAGATTTGCAGTGATCTCAGATACTTCCAGCAGGAAGTCTCAGAATCAATGATGAAGTTAATTGTAACTAATGTGCTACTACCTCTTTGGCTGGGTACTCTGTTTTGATCTCTGCAGCCATCTCGACTCCAGCAGCACCACCTCCTACTACCAGGATGCGCTGCGATTTCTCAATCTTGAAGTAAAGAGGAAACTCATGTTACAAGAGAACTGTTATGTGCAGGAAGTTGGACGCCTTCAGCCACTCCGTGAACAGGTGGATACAGCACTGGCCCAACAGCAATAAACCACCTAGTTCGTTAAGAGGAAACAAAAAAATGAGAACCCCATGCACTCTTCCTGTGTACACTGTAACACTGTTGAGCATTTCAGGTTTCCCCTTGTGCAGACAGCTGGTCTTCCTCGGGGGCACGCAGAATGCTAGACAAGTTAGCACGTGCTCCTTGTCCCGTGTCCTTGTCCTCGTCCCTGCAGGCATCACGGTCAACAAGAGACCGTGGCACAGATGGCTCCAGGTACCCATAGTGGTGTCTGGGACAGGGAAGCTGAACAAAGGCAGGCAACACTTCCTTAGGAAATAACTAGATTCCTCACCTCTTTAACCATTTCTTCATAGGTCTGGATGGCACTCTCCATGTCAATGACTTTGTTGAACTTCCCAGGGAATGGCCCATCACTGCCTGTTGCAAGAATGAGATGGGAGTAGTGGAGCTCCTGGGAGGGCAGAAAGTGGAATAGGGTGTTAGACCTCTTAAAAACAGAGCCTAGAACATAGCTGTTGCCTCCTAGGTGCTATTCGTTCATTCCCTCTCCTCCAGCCCTTGCTGATAACTAGGAAAGTACTTGCCACTTGTCAGAAAGTGACTTGAGGAAGAGACCTTGGTCCAGGTGACACCGAGTAACTGCCTTCCTCAGGGTCTGAGAGAAGCACCATCCTTCAGGTGAGCCGAGAGCTTTGAAGAAATTACCACAAGTTTACAGAAAATAACCCGATATTTATGCCAGATACTAAAGCTACCATCACAGCTGGCTCCAGAGACTAACTTCTCTCCTTCCTCCTCTTCTGAACAAAGATGAGATGCTCTGGCTGAAAAGAGTCATCAGAGCTGCTGTCCTCGTTTCTTCCTGCAGTTAGATAAGGATTTGAGCTCCAGGGTTAATTGTTGAGCTCTAAATCCAGCTCTGGGAATAAAAGCTCATCTTAGCACTAGATGGGGTGTGGTATTTAGTGCACACCCACATCCCAACACAGCTCTAGGCCACTTAGCTTGGCTAGAAGGGATGGAGCCATTCAGTGTGTGCGGGGAAAGGTGGTCTCTCTTGCCAAGCTCTTCAAGTGGATTAAACGCTAGAGTATTTCCCCACATTGCCTCTTGGTTTTAGAGGAGATGGCAGGGGGCCTGCTTCTCACTGGGGCAGGCCTCCATAGACGTAGGTCATTGGTTTCATTCTTCTCTCCCTTCTAGTGTTACAGGGCCAGTCTTAAGCACGAGCATTTGTGTATCTGCCCACGTGGCAGAAACCTAGAGGAAAGCAATCAGTGCCTTCCCAGAGGGCTTGGGTTGTGGCTTGTTTGGGGTCAGGCATTTCAGCCAAGCTGAGGGTTACATCAGAACAGCAACTCTGGGGGATTTGGATAGGTCAGGGTTCGCGCGCTCAGCTGACCTGCACTGTAGGAGATATGGGGGTGTTTGCCACAATTGAACTGCATTTCCAGCTCGAGGGCAAAGGTCCAGTTTGTTTTTCCCAGAGCGTGATTCAGTCCCACGCACGCACATCCCCTCCCCTGGCAAATGAGGGTTACACTCCTTTTCCTGCTCAGAGGCACATTTTCTGTAGGTGCTCTGTGGTCCTGCTCATCTTGCTCTTTCC
>NW_010533651.1:10748-12043 GCF_000687285.1 Phaethon lepturus
GGACTCTAAGCAAGGGCAGCAGTCTGAAACCCAAATTCCAAGTCACTTTTCCAACCAGACATCACCGGTCAAAGCCAACATAGCCTAGATTTGGAGTACTGCATTCTCGCAGCCAAGACATAGCTGAAGAAAAACCCCGAGAAGGAGAGGTTCACAACATGCCCTGCTGAAGGCTGACTCGCCGCATCAGCAGGTGATCACATAAGGCAGCCAAGTTACTCATCGCAAGTTATTGCACCACCCACCTCGCCGTCACTGAGCAAGACTTGTTGCCTCCCAGGATCTATGCCAACAACCTTGCCTTGTCGGAAGCTGTCCCCAAAGGTGACGGAGTAGGAGATGAAAGTCTTCTTGGCAAATCCTGTGGGAAGAGGAGACAACAGGGAACTGATCTCCCTCTGTGGAGGTTAACCAGCCCCTCTTCTCCCCTCATGCCGTCCTTGCTCAGACAAAAACATTGTATGTACCTGGGACCACAGGCTGGGCCCCTGCTGTGTGTTACCTCTGCCCGGCAAATGAGCTTTAGCACCTTTGCCTCAGATATGGTGACAAGATCAGCTCCTCAGAGGCCAGGTGACACCTTTGGCTAGATTGCTTTGTCTCTGCTCACTGTACAGAATCTCCTCTACTGGTTTGCCGGTAAGTGCCCCACTGTGGTCCAGGGCGTTTCAGGCAGGATGTCAGAGGCTTTTTCTCATGTTATCCGCCTCTCAGATCAAGCTTCTGACATCCTTTTGATGCTTGTTCCCAGCCTTGAACATGAGATATTCCCTCTAAGTCCCCAGCGACTGGAGTAATGGGGTTAGCCCAGCCTCCCAAGTGAGATCCCAGACAAGCCTGAGCAGCTCACCAACAGAATCTTATCAGCCAGGGCTGAGCTGCTGAGCTGCTCGACATTTCACGTACCAGATACAGAAAGACATTCACTCATCCCTTCCAGCTGCTGCTAGTTTTAGCTTAGTCACCTTCTAAACTCTTCAAATAAAAAAAAAAACAACAACACCCGTCCGAGCAGTTTTTGCTCAGTTTTCCCAGCAGACGTGCAATAAGCTTAACACAGACGGTCTGTGGGTCCTCCCAGAGCCAAGTATTTGTTTTCAGACAGAAAACGTCAAGTCTTTCACCATCAGCAGGGCAGAGGAGGCACTTTCAGTACCCCGTTCCTTGTTACTCCCCGAGTACCTCCAAGCTCCTGCAGTCACCGGTGGGGATAAGAGCTCGCCCACCGGGACCCACGCAGGGGAAAAGCAGCGGGAATCAGCTGAGCCCTTACCGCTCTCCACGGCGGCACGGAG
>NW_010533652.1:0-17191 GCF_000687285.1 Phaethon lepturus
GCCCCGCGGCGTGCGTCTCCCTCGGGGGCAGCTTGACAGCCCGACCTCCTGCGGGGGACGCAGGCCCCGGCTGGCTCCTGAGGGCGGAGAGCTTGTTTGTGGTGACACACTCCAACCGTGTGTCGCAGGCCCTCTGACCACTTGTGCTGCCTGCACGCCAGAGATGGGTGTAAGGGACAGAAAAATAGGAAAAAAAGATACTATCTTCTGATTCTCCTAGCTAATATTAGAAACGAGAAAAAATTGAGGTTGGGAGCCAAAGACTGCATCTTGCAAGAGCTCGAGATGCTTGTGTTACGCTGTGTGTTGGCATGGTTTCTCTGCTGGTTAATCAACTTTGTTAAGGACTGTTGCAGGGTAGGTGAAAGGAAGGTTGTAAGCATATAACGTCAGCACTGACATTATTGCAAATGCAGTGTTAACCAAAAATTACAGAACAGCAACTCTTCAGGCCTGGAGTTCTGGAGTAACTTCAGCCCTGCACCCTGCCCTCATTCCACCTTGTCTGGCTTGCTTCAGGGAGAACTGCACCCACTCTCAGCAGGTTTTGGGTTGTAACACTGCCCTACTCTCAGTGTGCTAGAGAGGCAACTGAAGTCAGTTGCACACAAATTTGCCCTGTTTCCAGTTCCTTCCTGCTTCAGTGTTACACTGATCTGTAATGCCTACACCATAAAATCTAAATTCTTATCCTTTTCCCGTATTTCCCTTCCTTGACAGGCCTCACAGCAGTTAGCTACAATCCAGTAGGTGCAGGTTTCTATTGGTCTGTTAACATTTGTTTTAAATTATAAACAAACATTAAAATCAAAGGCTAAATGGATGAAATTCTCTTTTCTTACTTGATCCTGGAGGAACTTCATATATGTGCCCAACTGCATTTCCACCCTCGGTACTAATGCAACCGATTAGACAATTACCATGTTTTACAAGAGCAATCAGCAATTAATACAAATAATATAATTGCAACTAACTGTAGGGTGGATAAATCAGTGCAGTGCCGCATCAATCTGTGGGAACCATCCTCTAAAGCTGTGGCATCAATGATGGACTGTAAATGTTCGGGTTTCCAAGCCATCCTCTTGATTTCTCTATTAGTATGTGTAACCTCTATTGATACTCCTCTTTCCAGAATCCTGTGGATACACTTGAAATCTCTGTGTTTTCCATTAATATGTCATTTTCCTTCCCCTTAAACTCCCAAGGGAGTTTTCTGTTAAAATTTAGAGGACTGAACTGGTATTCCATTATATCATGCTTTGCTTTACAAGTCCCTTCATCTCCTGCAGAGATAAGCACAGTGTATTTGCACTACTGAAGGGGAAAATAACTTCCTAAATGCCACACAACTACACAAAAGCTGATACCACATGCACAACCATTGCTGTTTTCCTCTATTCTTGGCAGCTATTATTTTGTGCATGTACTGCAACACTGCTATGTTTAATGTCACAAACATAAGGTGGTAATAATACTCTGCAGTGGGAAATGCAGCCTGGCTGGTAATGTCAGCTGGCAATATCCCATAGCCAAAATTGTTACCAACAGTAAATGGCAGTGGCCAGCTAAGACACAGGCATCTTGTTTGTTACGATGAAAGGTTTTCTGTGGTATTCATATGCCCTGCTTATGTCTTGGCTCTGCTGGTCTTGATACCATGCTTAGTCAGTCATTTATTCTAAAAATAAAGATTATGCCTGTGGTATCTTGCTCCATGTTAAGAGTTTCATATGTCATACACATACCCCTGTGCACAAGTAACCCCCCTGATATGGGCTTTGTGGTGCTGAATCATGAGGTATATCTGTGTAGGCATGCTGAACACGAGTCTGGCTGTGGTGGAACCCATGAAAGTGAAGCACCTCCCCTCCCAACAGGTAACTTTCTGTACAATCTTCTCCTCTCCTGCTACACTGATATATATTTTCTCCAAATTGCACTGTGAGGAACAGTGCAGTCTGTCCACTGCACAGGCTTTTATCAGTGCTAAGCTTTCCTTACATCACACTGGTACCTGCTCCAGGACCTGATGCTATGTAGAGGCTAGTAGTTGCATTCTTAGCATACTGTTGACTCAGCAGCACTGATGATTGTAACGAGCCTTTCTCCCTTTGGTTTCTTTCCTACCTTTAGGCACTTTACTGAGCCCCCATGTGCCCTTGACCTGGCTTCTAGCGGCCTACAAGCATCTGCCTTTGACCTGACTTTAAGTAATGCCTCTCCAGTTTGGACTTTGAATATTGCCATACCTTCTCATAGCAGTTTTCTGCAGGGAATTTAAAAGTCTTGGTGTTGGACCTCATAAAGACAACAGTTAAACTCCATTCTTAAAGACATCAGGTGTCCAAAAGTAATGGACTTGGAAAAGGGCAGAGGAAACCACCTCATTTTCATTCGAGACCTGGATCAGATGCCTGTCAATGTCAGAAGAAGCTGTTGTGCCTGCAGCCTTTTAAGTGGTTTATTTTAAAGCTTAGTTTGTTTTTTGTCCAGAAGCCTAGGGATGGTACTGCATATATCAAACCACTATGTCTGGATGCTCTGAGATGCCAGATGCGTGACATCTCCCATGATGACAGAGCCTTGGCCGGCATCCCTTATCTGTTGAGTCCCATATCAGGTAAACACTACCTTAACAGCAGCATCTTCATACAAAACTTTTATCTATCCTGGAAGTATCTCCATCACTACTAAAAAAAAACAAAACAAAACAAAACACCTCTGTCCTCCTTTGGTTTGTGGTAGTTAATAAATAAATATATAATCCACCTGGGGCCAGGCCTAGGGGTCATCTTTTCTTTGATGTTACAATGGCAAAAATTTGTCTTCCTAAGCCTTAGTTATTGCCTAATTACTCCATAAGCAACATGGGCTTTTGTTTGTTTGTCTTCCCTGTTGTTTTAACTCTTGCTTGAAGTCCTCCTGCTCCTCCCTGTTAACATCCATGAACTAGAACAATTATTTTTCTTTTCAAAAGTCCCCCTTCCTCCTCATTCCTGGGTTTTATTTCTCTTGACACCATGCCCTGCTCACCAACACTGTTCCCGAGCTTTCAGAACAGTCAGCCCTCACAGCCCTGCTGTCCACCACAGGCCCCCTCTGGCCCACCCACTAGTTCCGCTGGTCAGGTCTCACATGTGCAGGAGGCAGTGGGGATGGAGACTTTTGCAAAGAGCCCCTCTTTGCCACATCATGCCCTGAGAGTGCCCCACCCTCCGCAGTACACAAACAGGTGCAGGAATCTGCCTCTGATCCCCATTCATTGGCCCTCAGGTGTGTGTCATCCCCTCCTGCAAAACATGGCCAAGATCCCAAATCTGTGCACAAAATGATAACATTTATTGAAAGAGTAATTTTTTAATACAAAAGAAAGCTCTGTACATAGTACTGTGATTACTTCCACATCCTTCCAGAAACACAACCCTGGAAACTGGAGGGAAAAAAAAAAATAATAATCCCACACACACACTTATGCGTACACACGCACGCGCGCACACACACACGCACACAACCCTCAAACCAGTAAAATGAACTAAAAATGTCACCACACAATAAATGCCATTTCATCCCTGATACACAAGTGTTCTTACAAGTCTGCACTTAAATAAAATACACCATTAGCGTTTAACCAGCAGTTGCCTTTGGGAAGCCAGGTAGGGGATGCAGTCAGACACCCTGTAGCAGCAGGAGCACTCCTGCCATCCTGGCCCAACAGCTCTGCTCCACAGTGCTAGCACAAGCAAAGCCAGGCCACAGTGATGTGCTGGGACAAAGAACAATGCAAACTCCAACCCCATCTTTCTCCCTGGATGAACTCCTAGGTACTCCCAGCCTTGTTTTGGAAGCATCACTGAGCAGCTTTCATACACCTAGCTAAGGGGCATGGCACAGCACTCCCACATGCTCCAAGCTGCAGGGTACGCATCACTCTCAGAGCAAGGATACTAAGGGAAGGAAGCATGCAAGGTCACTCTCACCAGATGGGCCACCCCACTTCCCCATGAGCTCCTCCCAGCCTGCGTAACAGACCGAGGCCTGAGAGACCGTTCTGCAACCTTTTTGCACAGGGGGCTTGGAGGGGACCTGTCAGTATCTGTGCACAGGGGGAACTACAGCCCACATCATCAGCTAGCAGTTCAGGAGATGCTACCAGCACAGTGAGCAGGGAGCAGGGATGAGCCACTGCCAGCCACTCGCCACCCAGGGCAGAGCGGGGATGCCCACATCCCTCAGGCAGTCACAGGTAGCACTGCTCCATGGCAAGAATTGGTGGCAGAACAGTCGCAGGTCCCAGAACCAGAGGTAAACAGGGCAGCCATCAGAGAACCCAGCCCATCTTTGGCTCCAGAGCACACTGCGAGCCCCTTGCTCCTGTGCGATGGGTTTCCCACTTCTAGAGACCAGCCACTGCTTCACTTGCCTTCTGCCCATTAAGCCCAAAATGATAGGCATGGAGTCCTCGGTACAGGTAAGTGGGGAACAAGCATTCCACTTGGTTCAGCTTGATCCCTGGCACATGCTGGTGGGTGGAGAGCGCAGCTTAAACGCTAATGCTGAGGGAACATGTCCAAGGTTACAATACAAACTCAAAAGCAAGGCCCCTTTCCTGCCTCCATGCCCACCCACCCCTCTCCCATCCCCCTGGTACAAACCCCATGAAAACTGTACAGGAGCCAAACTTTTATTCCTTAAAGAATTACATAAATACTGAGTTTAACACTTAGAAAAATAAAGTCATTTTCTTTTTTTTTTTTTTTTCTCCTTTTTTCTCCAAGGCTTCTTTTGTTTTTAACTTAAAAAAACAAAAAGTTACAGTAGCTGCTTCTTCCCTTAAGGATTCAGCAGCTTTTCTCACCTGCTTAACTCTCCCTCCAGGGACAGGGCTAGGTAGCAGAGCCATTCACAGCAACTCCCATGCAGGACCAAGCATGCTCCACAGCCCTTCTCCCCAGCCTTGCTGAGCCTGCACAGGCATCACAGCTGCTCCTTCACAGCCCAGGATGGCTCAGAGGAAGAGCCTGCCACCTGCCCAGTAGCTCAGTGCCCCATGGGCTCTTTGTCATTGACACTTCAGTTGTTTCTCCACCTTGCATCAGACAGAAATTTAGAAAGCGCGGGCTGGAGCTGCAGGGGGATGTGGGGAAGACCCAACCACGTTCTCCTGGGTGTACGGAGTCAGCAAGCAGTGCGTGAGCTGAGAGTGTGGGGCTGGGCTGGCCACAGAACCCCCCAGAAGCTCTCCAGGGCATCCTTGTGCTCCTGGGCATCCGCCAACCACCTCAACTGTGCGAGGGCAAAGCCAGGCAGGCTGCAAATCTGCCAGGCAGCCCAGTGAGGAGGCACTAAGGGAAGAGGGCTCACTGTAGTGCATACAAGGAGGACAGGGCCATGTGCCACAGGCTGTGCCCTGCCCTCCAGAGGGAGGGCTCACAAGCCCAACCAGAGGTGCACATGCAAGCTGGCCACTCTCCCCTGTCCAGAGCCCAGGGTGAGTTGCTGCAGCCAGGACCCGTCACCCCCACAAAGGCACATTGCTGAGGCCAGCAGCACAGCCTCGGCCCACTGTGCTCCAAGCTACACCCACAGGATGGCTCTGGGTCTGAGCTGAGCCCCACACAGAGCAAACACTCATGGGCAAGGTGACTCAGAGTGCTCAGGAGCCAGAACCTCCAGCTGGGAATGGCCCACAGTATTGATCTGCAGCGTAGAGCAATCCTCCCCTCAAGTTTCTTTGGCTGGCGTGAGACGAGCACAGCTATGGCAGCATCCAAACGCCCACAAGCCCTGCATGGCCCCAGCACGGCTCCATCCCAAGTGAGTCCTGCAGCCCCACGCGCATGCCTGTGTGTATGTGTGTGTGGGTGGGTGCGTGTGTGTGTGCATGTGTGGATGAAGGAAACGTGAAAAGGCAACAATAAATAACTGGTGCAGTCTGTAGGAGAAGAAATTGCCGCCAGCTCCGGCACTGGCATGACAAGCCAGGGACAGCACAAGGCCGGCAGCAGAGGCCTCTCAGTCACTCTTGGCGCTGTGTGAGGTGTCCAAGTTGACCACCTGCAGCTCCGTCAGGCTGCTGCCACTGCTGCTCTGCTGCCCAATGACAGCCATCTAGAGAGAAAAGGGAGGAGGAAGCACTTGCGGACAGCATGCCCTGACACCGTATGTGCCAGCAGCCAGGGTGGTACTGTACTTCCTGGGCACTCGTCCAAGAAGGGCAAGACTTCCTCACCCAAGTGTGCATGGCACCGATACCCTTCCCAGACCAGAGGACTGGCCCTACCAAAGGGCCCACGTCTGCCCAGACCCACAAAGGATGTGCAAGCAGGGGCAGAGCTAGAACACGCCCTGAACACCTGCAAGTACCACTCTGCACCTACCTGGTGAAGCTGGACAGCTGAGACTGGGATCTGAACAGTGCCTGATGGGGCTGTCAGGAACACTTGGGGGACTCCACCTGCCACAGAGAGAGAGAGAGCGCACAGATGACATCGTCCCTTAAACAGTGCTCCCCCATGGGTCCTTCCTCTGAGCTCCATGGAGCTTCACAAGGACGAAGGTGTCCGCATGCATGGAGGCATCCCAGGAGAAAGCCACATGCACTAGTTTTCCAAATGCTAGGAGAAGCAGGCACAAGCCCTCAATCCAAGTCTTTCCTGCACGACTTCATGCTTTTTTGACCCTCATGCAATCAAACATCCTCTTCAGAGTCTCCTGCTCCCTCCACTGCCTGCCCCATATGCCACCTGTCCCAACAACCCTCACCCTTTTTCCCCAGCAAACGGCTCAAGCAATCATTTGCATAGGAGGATGGCAGGATCTAAAAGCGTGCATCAAGCATCACCAGGCCTTTGTACAGCCGCTAGGATGGCTTAGAAGAAAATTCTTTGAAATTAATATACGGCAGAAATACATGCGAGATGAGAAAAATCAGGGTGTCAGAGCACTTTACGGGAACACTGACCCAGACAGCTGTCTTACCCTGATCCTGGACCTGGCTGTGGGACACCTGCATCGCTGAGGGTGCCTGCGAGAAGGCGTTGAGGACTGCAAGTCCACCGTCCGCAAGTCCAGATGTGGGTGCATACATCACTGCATGTGGGCTGGGGTACATCATGTGGCCACCCACAGTGGTTGGCACAGACGACGTCATGATGGTTGCCGGGAGGGTCACTGGCACCAGGACAGACTACATGTGAGCCACATGAAAGCAGTCTGCTACACTCACATGCCTGCTCAGCACCCCCCTCAGCCACCCAGGGCAGCACAGCAAGAAGCAGCAGGTGCATGGAGATACTCACCTTCTTCTCCCCAGCTCTTGGGGAAAAACCCCAAAGAAGAGGCCGGAGAGCTCAAACCTCTCCCTTCATGAGTGAATATGGCAGGGCAGAAAAGCACAGTAGCCAAATATCCCAGGACTGAATTCAACTTGAGATACAAGTTTCCTGATGAAGCTTTGATAAAGCTGTGGAACAGGATTCAGCCTGCATCCAGGCATCTGAACTCAGATTTTGCCGACAGAGGTGCCCTCTGCATGTACAGTAAAAATCTCAAGTAGGTGTAAGCCAATGCCGTGTGCTAGCGGCAGTGCTGGCTCACTAAGAAACCGTGTGAGAACTGGGCAACCTGTTCCCAGATCCATGCTGCAAGTAAGAGCAGATGATGTATCTGGAGAGGCTCTGAAATCCCTTGTAAGGTGCCCTATGCACAGCAGCATTTACCTAGATATAGCATAGCAAAGGAGCTGGGAACTGGGATAAATACACCCGGGAAACTGCCAGGAAGGCTGGGATATAGTTGGTCTGAAGAAGGATCCTGGGCAGGGAGCAGGCATGAGGTCTATTGGAGTGAGTTGTTATCAGCAGTGGTTAAGAAGGAAAACAGAACATGATTACCATAATGTCCCAATTACCTGTTCCACTGGAAGAGGTCTGGGTAAGGTCAGTGCTGCTGTCACTAGAGGGAGACGTTTGCTGCGGTGCCTGGTGCACCTGGATCGCCTGGACTGGGACCTGCTGAGCCATGGTACCACCTGGGGAGACAGAGGAGCCCATGAGCCTCTGGCTCAGCAGGGATACAGGCACTATGGGCCATGTTGAAAGCCCCCAAGTCCTTCCCTGGCTGTACGCAGCTGTTCCTCAGCGTGGCTCCGCACTGCATCGGGGAAGGCTAGCCAAAAGCAACATGTGGCAGAAACCAGGGCCTGCCCCAAAGAGCAGGCCAAAACCTGCTCTTTCCTGGCACACAGGGGCCCAGGAGGTGATTGCTTGCCTACAGGGCTCCAGAGAGAAAAGGAAAGGCCACAGCAGTTTTTGTCCAGCTCCCAGGCACGGTTCAGTCTGGGACCCTCCTCACCATTCCTAGCTCCACCAAGACATGGCACAGATGACGTTGGGAGGAAAGGGCACAGCACACGCCTCCAGCACTGCCCATGCTCAGCCAGTCCTGCAAGCATCATCTCACTGCACCAAGCAGAACTGTGAAAGTCCAAACGCCCAGGCCAGCTGGGCCCCGCTGCCTTCACACTCTGGAGCCCAGCTCCATCCTCCACAGGGCACTTAGGGATCAGCTATCTCACTCAGCTTGTGATCTCAAGGACATCACAGTGCCCTGCACTGGGATTAGAGCCCACTGGGCCACAAGGTGTGCAACCCAGAGCTGCAGGGGCACGGCCACACAGCCTCCAGCCCAGCCCACTCACTGCAAATCTCTTCAGCTCCAGAGATGGAGCTCGGCACAGAAAGCTCCCCTCAGGCTCAGGTCCTGTCTCCAGAGGGAAGAGCAAGGGATGCCAGGGAGCAGGAATCACTAGCCACCTCGCTCAGACTGGGCATCTCCCCACGCACCACACCAGACACACATATCCGTTATTCTCTTAGCTCCTCCACATCACAGGGAAAATCCAGTCCCCTTGCATGGGATCACGCTGTCTGCCAGGGCCCATGGGAGCCATAAGGGCTCCAAGAAAGCTCCAAGAGGCTATGAGACTCATTGACCTGGGCACAAACAGGCAGGACAAAAGAAATACTGTCTCACTCTCGGTGCTGGTCCTCAGATGATGGCTGCCCTGACAAAGGACAGCCTAGCCCTGCTCTGAAACTCCAGTGAGGAGCATATCCAGCCCCAGTACAACACCTGGAGAGCCTTGACTCAGCACAACAAGAAATTCCTACAAAAGACAATGCACACAAGGCAGCACAGCAGCACCGCTCCCTCCTCTGCTCTGGATCTCTCCTGATCTACCCTGCGCAACGTGGTTCAGTGACTTGACAGATCCAAATACAAAAGCAAGGGCAGCTGCTCAGAGCCAAATACTAGCACTCAAAAAACCACCATTGGGCATCTGACTCCTGCGGTCTCCTTCCATCAGTCCTCCTAGCAGCACGCTTCAGCCTCAACACAGCTGCACCAGCGACCTGTCTCCTCTGCATTTGCTAGCCACAGGGCAAGCCCTGGGGCAGGAGACTGATAAGCTGCTGCTTTTCCTTGGTCTGTATCCCCCAGGGTGCTGCTCCTGCCTATGCCAAGCATTCTCTGCCCTGTCTTCCCATCTCTCCCCCACAGCCAGAGTGTCCTGTGCTCTGCCTCCTCTGTACTCCCACCTCAGCTGGGGGTCAGCTCTCTGGCCAGGACTATGACCCCCACGGATGCCTCCAGCCCCCCACCTCAAGCAAGCGGAGGAGAAGCGAGTGCTGACCTGTCAGCGACACGATCTGCCCTCCAGCTCTGGCAGGGAAGCGGAAGACTGTCTGTTGTGCCTGCTGCAGCTGTCCAGCCATACCTGTGACCACTTGGCCCTGCTGGCTGGAAAGGGCCAGCGAGTGCGGCTGTAACTGAGTGAGAGGAATGGTAGGGGTCCCCGGAGAAAGGGAAGCACCTGCCAAAAGGAGGGAGAAAGAAAGGCTTTGTCACCACTAGCTCTTTTCACTCCCTCCAGGCTTCTCGGTGCTGCCCTGGGGTCCCAGCTCAGCTCCCTGCCACCACGCCCTTCCCAGCAGCAGGGCCAGCTAGCACCACTCTAAGGAAACAGTCACTACATGACCCTTCTCCAGCTACTGGCCTGGCTGGGCTCAAGCAAGGAATCCCAGCCAAGTTCACCCTACAGCAGCAGCCACTCTGCTTCTTCCTGCCACTAGGTCTCCTCTCCTCTGGAGAGGGCAGCAACACACTCCGGGTGCAGAGACAGATGGATGCAGTCCTCAGCCCCTAAAGGCACTGACCTGACATGAGGGTGAAGCCGGTGGGTATTGGCATGAGGCCCCCAGATGTCACTGCACTGGCTCCAGTAGTCTTCAGCACTGTCCCGTTGGCACTGGTGACGGCATTGGGGCTGATGCTGGCAGACACTGGCGCCAGGTAA
The DNA here is from genome assembly GCF_000687285.1 of Phaethon lepturus. Taxonomy (NCBI): domain Eukaryota; kingdom Metazoa; phylum Chordata; class Aves; order Phaethontiformes; family Phaethontidae; genus Phaethon; species Phaethon lepturus. Next base: position 10,358 of record NW_010533652.1, read on the forward strand.
TTAGTGATGGGGAATGACGGGCCACTGCTGACCTGCATGGAGGTCGAGGTGGTGGGGGCTGTCTGGATGGTGGACGTTGTCCCCGGCAGGTTGGTGACAGTAAATGCTGGTTTCAGTGCGTCCTGGGGAAGGAGAGATTGTGACAACTCAGACCAGCCCTTGGATCTGGTCAAGATCTGCCCACAAGACCAAACCAGGCTCCATAGGTTGCATCCCCGTGCTAAACCATACCCCCACAGCCTGCTGCCAGCACGTGGAGCAGAGCCAGGGGAGCAGAGAGGAGTTGCCTGTACATACATGAGGAGACTGGGCCCAATAATGCAGCATGAGGAGAGCTGGAAAGAGCTCAGCAGAAACCTTGGATACAAGCCCAGGGCCACAGCGGTCCCGAGAGACTTCCCTGCAAGACACCAGGGGACAAAGCAACCCCTCCCCCGGAGTCCCCATAGCCTCTAAGAAGAGAGCAGCCTCTTTTTGGCACATGACAGGCAAAAGCAGTCTTTGCAGGGACAGGCATAAAGGGACACTGTCTCCTGTCAGGAACACACACCGCTTCCCTTACGGCAGGAAACACATGGCCAAGAACAAGCAGAAAACCGACTTTTAAAGGCAGCTGTACACCAAAAGCAGCAAGGGAGAGGTGAGTAAGGCCAAGCGCGGACAGCAGGGAGGCCCAAACCCAGGCCTGACAGCTGCTTTGGCAGGCCCTGGGGAATGCCTCCACAAGCCTGCTGGAGCAGAGGGTAGAACCTGACAAGGGGGAAGCACCCATTTGCCAGTCCACTAGCAGGAGGTGGGCACAAGGCAATTGCTTCCAAGGGACCCTGCATGTTAGCTACAGCCAGCACACACCACGTGGCTGCAAGGAGTGTCGCAGCTCTATGCCTGTCTGAGGACATTGCCAGGGAAGCTGAGCACCAGGAGGAAAAGGGCCCTGTGCTGGGCCAGAGCTAGCCTGAGAGGTTGGCCTCCTGGGTCTGGGAACAAGGGAGGAACGTGTACCCCAGACTGCAAGGCACGTAACCCCCCACTTTCTGCAGCAACAAAGCATGTGGCTCGACGTGGCTTGGATCCGCAGGAACCAATCAAGCCCAGCATGATCCCTGCTGACCCTGGCAGTCACACTTCACCTAACACGCCTCCTTCCCCCAAATCCCCTTTTGGATACCCAGGGTCTCCATGGCCCCCCTCCTGCCCTGCTCAGCCGGCCAAGAACAGACTGCAAATACACTGCTCCACAAGAGACCATGCCACAGGCCACAAGGGATCTGCTGTCCCCATGCCCTGCCACAGCTGCCAGCTTCTCTTGGAAGAGTTAAGGCTGCCACACTCCCACCCCTCCCACTGCAGACTGGTGGGCCCAGCTCTCCCACGTGCTAAGACTTGTTCCCAGCTTGTCAAGCTGCCAGGAATGAGGAATTCACAGCTCAACGAACAGCTAAAAAAGGGAAGGCAGCCCATTTTGGACAGGGGAAGCCAATCCCAGGCACTCAGCCATGCCCCAGGGCCTGGGGAGGGAGGAGAGCAATGCCCCTCCACCTTGGCACCGCAGTCCCTGAAGTCCGAATTAGAAGAGGCACGTGATAACAGAGCAGAGCCCAGCAGAGGCACTTTCCATTAGCTCAACCACAAACTCCTGCCATCCCACATGGGACATGGAGGCTGTGGGTACCCTCCCCACATGGGTGACAGGGCAGAGCTCCCCCCAGCCCTCCAGGCCATGTGAGCCATAGCAGACCGAGTCCTGTTCCCAGCCGTAAAAGCCAGGCTCCCTCATCCCCAGACGCAGCCCTGAAGCTGTACACCCCTGAGATATAGTCCCCAAGCAGCCAGGGCACTTGGCATCCCCCCACACTCTCAGGGCTGGAGGAAGCATCCCAAAAGATTCACAGCATCATATTCAGGGGGATTCCCAGGACTCCCTAGAAGCACAAGGGCAAACCTCAGTATGATCAGAACAGCAAAGATGCTTGGGAGGGATGCTGTGCCAGCAGGCTCAAACAACGCACACCCCATTTCTGCCCTGCCTACTTTGCCACAGGTGAGACTCAAGATTCCTCCCATCTTTGCTGTGTTTCTCTTGGGCTAATAGCTCCCAGTACAGAAAGAGAGCTAGGAGAGACCTTGGGACTGGACACCCATTGCCTTCTCCCTATGCCTGTCTGGATGCCTCAGAGCCCCTGGGCACCTTGGCTCCCCCCAGCACCCTGCAAAGCCCAGACTACATGCACAAGGCCAGTCTTCAATAGGAGCCAAGTCACGGGCCATCTTCAGCAGAGATTACACCCAAGGGGCCATGGACAAGCCCTGAGGCAGCACAGCAGCCCTGAAGGCCCTTCCCTTCCTGATCCAGCTGCCCATCCATTCCCCACCATAGCTCACCGCAACCTTCAGTTTACAGAGCAGTACCTGGGGAATCAACATGCAGCAGAGGGGTACAGCCCAGTGGCAGGAGATGTCTGCACAGATCCACACCACTGTTCATGCTTGATAAATATTATATAGCATGAGTGGACTACATGGCATGGCCCAGGCCAACTGATGCCCATCCTGGACTATAATAGGGTCCTGGGGACAAAAATTATTCCAGTCCACAGCTTCTGAGGGCTGCTGGGGACAATGCTGTTAAGCATGGCCCATACCCCACAGCCAGCATTATTATGTGGATGTTGCAGGACAACTGGCCTGGGAGGTACATGGGAAATCACAATCTGGTCTCCATCACCTGGTCTGCATTCCAAATGGGGCAGAAAGTCCCACCTTTCCCCCATCCTGAAAAGAGATGACCGGATCAGAGCTACTCCCATGCTCTCATCCCAACCTAGAACCCCTGAGTGCCCTCCAAAATCCGCTCTCCCACATAACCATACCCAGCAGATTGAGGTGAGATTGACACATGAGGGCACTATGTCCTTTGGAGCCTGCAAAAGATCAGACAGGTCAGTGCGCAACAGTATCATTGTGAGGATAATAGCTGCTGTCTTGAAAGTACAGCATGCCCCAGTCCTAGTTGCAGTCTGAGCTCAGCTCCGTGGCAGGGAGTTTGGGTCTGGCACAGCAGGAGGACGTCATAGCTGCTGCTGCCTGCAGCACAAAGGAATACCAGTGGGCTGCAGGCTGCAGGTAACAGCCTGGCTGCATTGCTCCCTGCTGTGCTGCAGCAGCTGAACACAAGCAGGTTTTGTCTGTACGGAGATCCAGGAAGCAGAGTTCACAGGAAGGCCAGGGAGCAACTGCCCAACCTTACCAGAGCATTCTATGTGGCTGGACCTGACAGCCCAGGCACTTAATTCCCTGCCACCTCGTCTAATGAGGCACCGGTAACCCAGGCCTGTGTACCACCCAGCCCTCAAGCAAGGATGCCAGCCATCTAGCATGGCCCACACATAAGCTCCCTTCATCCTCAGAGGGCTTCCTGGTCCATCTGAATTGGGCTGATCTCTGCCAGAACACCAAACCAGGCTTCCAGCCCTGCAGAAGGCACAGCAGGGCTGGGGAGGATCAGGGTGGGACTGTCCCCAGCCCCAGAGCTCGCCATGACAAGAACTCTCAGCAGGCCAGGGATGGGTTTAGCCAGAATCTCAAGCAGAAGACAGGGCCACAGGGCTCCTCCAGCCCCACACCAAATGTTGGCTGTGGCCACAAGGCACCCCACACAAAGCATTACCACTCATGAGTACCAGGATGAAGCTTGCAGGGCACCAAGTGGGGGCTGCATCAGAAAGCAGGCAGAGAGAAGTTGTGTTCAGAAGATTTCCTCTGCGGAGTAACTGCACACCGAGAGCACACTTCCTTTAGGACCACCTAGCAGTGTTCTCAGGTAAAATCTTAAGGGACGTGATATGTACGTCCCCCATGCCAGGGACAGGTCAGCTGCCATGCACTTCCTGCGCCTCCAAATTATTCCTGGCACTGGTAATTCATCTCATTACAAAATGCCCATAGGACTTGCCTTTTCATCCAGGAGAAGCCCAAGAGACACACGCCCTTACAAGCACAGGCTGCACAAGGGAGAAATTGCTAGTGACACAATGGGCTCCTTTGCCTACTGGAAAGGGCTGGCACGGATCACACTAGGAATCAGAGGCACCCAGGGGAGTGATGCCAGACTGGGACAGCCAGGACTGTTGTTGGGCTCCCATCAGTGGGAAGCCTTCCCAGGGACTCTTCTGGGCTCCAGCACAGAGCTCTCCAGCCAGCAACACTTTGGTCCACCACAGCTCCTCTGCCTGCAGGGATCTCTGGGGACTGCTGATATTTCTCAGGGCTCAGCAGCGATAAGATTTTGCTTGGTGCAACACTGCACACAGGTGAGGAAGAGGGCATGGAGGCATCATGGCCGCTGGGTACCCAGCAGCACCGTGACCAGAACTGTTGGGCTGCCACAGGATACAAACACACAGCTGAACACCCCTGCAGCCTCAGACGTGCTGGGCACGTCTCAGGGCTGCACTCACTGCCTTTGGGATTACAGCACAGGGACCTCAAACACCCTTCTCCGGGTTCTGTCTACTTAATGTTTAGTAGCTACTGTATGGCAAGGATGCTGCTGTGGATTGCGTACAGTGGGCTGGAGGGCTCCTAGAGCCAGGCCAAAGTTCATCTGGAAGGATGCTTTTGCTGCACACCCAGTAGCCATGCCATGAGCAGATACAGCAGAGCTGCAGCAACTAGCAGCACCCAGCAGCACTCCACGCAGGCTTGGAAAGCTGTGGCACAACCCTCAGTTCAGCATGTCTTGACAGCCTTGCACCACAAACTCCCATCTCCAAGTGCCTGCAGACCCAAGCGCCAGCCTGCAAAGGAAGCAGCAGGGATACAGGAACCAGCTTTCTTGCACCATCTCCAAGGATGCAGGGACAAGACAGGGCCCTTCCAGCAGAAAAGGGACATTGCCTGACTCCGCACCCACGGGCAGGTCCTCTGCAGTACCCTGGGCAAGAGGCCACAATATGGGCATGCAAGGGCCAGCACCTGCAGGGACACCAGGCAGGGAGCAGAAACGGTCCATCCAGCCAAATGTTTCCAATCCCCATGTCCTCCCTGCCCCCTTCCAAAACAGCACCACAGCAAGAGACAGCTGCAGCTTATAAGGAATGTGAGGGGCCCTGCCAGGGACTCTGGCGAGGGAAACCAGGCCTTATAAGGCCATGGAGGCAGAATCAAATTTTTATCAATGAGTGCAAGAGCATGGAGACGCCTGGGGAGAGATAACAGCTCCGAAAGCTGGCCAGGGGGGTGGGCTGGGCCGGTGGGGAGACCTGCTGCAAAGACCAGGGACAGGACACCTGCCACCCACTTCCCTCCCTCTCCAAATCACCACTACCACCAGCCAAGTGAAGGAGCCAGCCCCGAGAGGCCACAGCATGAGCTCACTTGAGTCACAGCAAAAGGGGACCCATACTCAGCTTCTCAAGCTGCTGTTCAAGGAGGGCTGGGGATATCGGGGCTCCCAGCACAGCCAGTGTCCCCCAGGGTGCCCAGGTGTGTGGCTGAGCACAGAAATGTTACCTTGGTCTCCCCACTGCTGTCCGACTCTGACACCTGGTAGGTGAGGTCAGTCTCCTCAAAGCCTGTGGCGCTCATGCGCTGGTCAGTGGTTGGGTCCGAGCGCGGGGGCGAGTCTGGGGAGTTGAGGCACGTTTGGATCAACGCCTTCCCCGTCTCACTGGTGATCATGGGCTGCAGCTTCCGCGTGGCAAACGTGTACACGTGGCCCGTCTCACTGGCCACCAGCAGCAGGACTTGAGTGCCGGTCAGTGTGGAGAGCTCATAGGCCTGCCAGCAGCACAAGGGAAGAACAGGGAGTCACAGATGGCAGAGCCACATATAGTGCAGGACAAGAGTCCCTGGTATGTCCCTGTGCTCCCAGCATGGCCCTCCTTTTGCTCACACCAGCTCCAACTCCCTGTCACCCCAGAGGAGCTGTGGCCTCTAAAACAAACTCAACATTGGTTACCTACAGGTTGAAGGGCCCCATGCTGTGCTCCCATCTCCTTTAGGATGCCCTTAGGAGATGTGCATGCCAAGAGGCCAGAGGAAAAGAGTGGTCCCCTCAGGAAAGTAGCCTCAGGACATGGGGACGCTGGGCGGTCCCTATTCTGGAAATCCCACCTGCTTCTCCAGACATATCTGGACGCCTCCCCCCTCGCATCCCAGATGCTACTCGGCCCATGTGTCTCTGCTACCTCTTTCCCCTCATCAACACCCCAGCCGGGACCCAGATTCCCCTCTCAGTGTTCACAGTCACGAGCACAGCTGCACGCAAACACCTCTGCAGTGAGGCTACCGTTCCCAAGATTCACATGTGTGCTAGGAAGAACACTCTTCATATGCTATCATGGCATAATCAGTGGTCTTGCACAAGCTACCACAGACAGGGTGGCCTCACTCTGCATCACGTGCAGCCAGGATGTGCACAGTGGTACCCCACAACCATTCCCCACTTCCTCAGGGTGTGTGAAGCCCAGCTCAGCTGGGATGTGGCACTGCCCAGTTGTTCAGAGGATGCTGTGAGCACCAACAGGGATGCAGATGAGCCAGCAGCATCCAACTGCACACAAAATCCCCGAAGCTCCTAGTGTGTCTTTGCACGACGGCTCCAGGAACCACGGAGAGCACTCTGGACCGACCGAGACATGGCGCTGGCCCCTTCCGCGTCCGAGGGAGCAACCCTGCTAGGCCCTTGGCGGGGCAGGGCAGTCCAGCTGTGCCACAGGACTGGCGCAGCACCCAGCAACAGCTGACGGAGAGAGGTCCCGAGGGCTCCCGGACCGCGGGTCTGCTCCGGACGAGGAGTGGAGGCTGCACCTCGGGCCTCCCCGGGCGCAACAG
>NW_010533653.1:0-2222 GCF_000687285.1 Phaethon lepturus
CGGGGCAGGGCGAGTCCACCCCCGCGGCCGGGACGCGCGTGGGTCAGCCTGTTCGCGCTCCCCGAGGGAGTCTCGAGTGCTTCCGCGGTGTGCGGGGGCGGGGGAAAGGAGGAAAGTGGTTGCGCGATGTTTGCAGTCCTGCACACTTCAATCCTGCGCGCTGAAATGGCCAGAGCCTCCTTTATTGCACAATGATAGGAAATAATAACTTAGGGCTCCTAATTGTTTGCTTTCACTGAAAAGGACCTTCCTCTGGTCATATTGGATAAATGGAGGGTTTACCACTCAGGTTAGTGGACAGCAGTAAATGATGTTAGGCCTCGAGGAAATCTGCTATTAGATGTCTTCTCAGAGGACAAAAATATCAGATAGGCCAAAAAAAAAAATCTGTGCATGAGTATTATTGGCTTTCAACTATGTATGTATATTAAAAAGGGTTTAGATTTTAAGGACATTATTTTGGCACACGAGAAAGTTTCAAGACAGACAGTGCTGAAAACCTGAAATAAGCATCAACAGCAGGTCAGAGCGTGCTGATCTCAGATCAGCTTCCCATTAATGTTTAATGGTCGTTTGGGTTTAGCAAGGACAGAAAGATTTTGTCCAGGTCTGTAGGTGACAACAACTGCTTACCAAAGAGCCTTTGCTGACTGGAGTCTGTCTTATTCTGATCATGGACTTTGTTGGCTTCAGGCCTCACGAGCATAGGAAATTTGCTTTCTTCCTATTTAATCAAAACAGGAAATTAATGTGTATTTCTAAAATATTTCAGGTGGTGCACGCCAAGGCCAAAAAAACTTGACAGAGTCCTGAAAAAGCCTCATCATGGTAACTTAACTGGCTCCATTTTACAGCTCCATTGTTTGAGTGCTATTGACAAATGACTGCTAAAACCAGGGAATCTCAAGTAAGTCCAGACTTTTACTTTGGTCACTTAGAGTTGTACCAGCAAATTATTATTTGGTAGAGTCTTTTAATTGAGTTGGTGACCTGTGTATTTTCCCCTGAATGTCAGATATCCACCCATGACATTAAGTCTTAATAATAAATAGAACTAACAGTCTTTTTTCTTTTTTTTTTCCCCCCATATAAAAAAGGGCCTGACATTAAACAGTCAGAGAGGCTGGGCTCATACTTGTTCTTCAGTTGTGGTAGTGACTTTTTCCCTTTCTTAAACTTTTGTTTTTCTTTCCTGAAAGTATTGTTTAAGGTGTCAAAGATGCTAGTACAATTCTGGGGAACAGTTACTCCAACTTGTTCACTCTTCAGTCGGTTTGATAGAAGCAAAACAGTGTAAGGAAATGTATTAATGACTAAGAATTTATTTGCTGACATTGTAGAAGACAATTATTACAATGGGTATGTGTACATGCACATGGGCTAGACATTTTCAAGTAGCTGTTAAAAGAGTAGATTAGTTCGAGGGTTTTGTCTGAGTACATTTCAGTAAAATGTAGTCAAAGTCAAAACCAGTTGCTGTCTGGTGACCTGTAGGAAATGAGTGGGTGCTCACAGTCGACTAGAAATAGTAATGCTAAAGACACATTGAACTTTTCGTTTGTTGGTACAATTTAGGCTGAATGGGCATGGAAAAAAGAGCTACCATCTCATCAGCCTTAGGGAAAGGGCCATTTCCAGGAGACCTAATTCAATCAAGCTTATTTAAGGACTAAAAATCCCATCTGAAAAACACATAGACCTCAATACTTTTAACATGATTTCAGCAGGCTGAGTTACAGTCAGCCAGGAGCCAAGACTATGATCTGCTAAAACTGAGCAGAAGATGATCTTAGTAGACTTTTAGTAAGCTTTGCTTTTGAAAAAAGAGGGCCTGACTGAACTAAATCTAGTGAAAAAAGGTTCTTTTTCTCTTGTTGTCTAGACAAGGCCTTCAGGGTTTCCCCACGCGTCAATCTGTGCCATTGCTTTCAGGACATTTGTGGAGAAACATCTTACTGATGGTTTCCTATGCTATAATTCTCCTTGTCTGTTGCAGTGGGACTTATGAGCATGGCATGGCATGTCATTTTAAAAAGTATTCTGTCATTGTCTAGACAGGTATAAAGTTGTATTTTTAGAAAGATTTAGCAAACACTTTTTAACACCTTTTAGCATTTGACTTGTCCTATCTATGCAAGGTCTCAAAACGTGTTAGTCAAGCTGTGTTAGCTAGTATCCTTAAAAACACAACTTTTATCCTAGTCTAGACGTACTGAAAGAGT
>NW_010533653.1:2253-6319 GCF_000687285.1 Phaethon lepturus
AGGGTACAGCCATTTTAAAATGAGTCAAGACTGTCCGCTACTGTGCAGTTGTTATCTCAATGACGTACTGCAGCTATCAGGATAAAGATCACAGGTTAAAAGGGGAAGAAGTAACTTTGCTTTATACACATCAGTTCTTCCACTTCCTTCTCTATATAAGAAGGAACCCTCTTACCCAGCCAAAAACCTCCTAATCTAGCACACAGAGTCAGAGAGCAGCTCAGACCTGTTGTAGACCTAAGGTATAGAAAGACCCAGTTCTGCAAAAGGCTGGGCCAGTGGCTGAGGTTGCTCTCCAAGGACTTGTCCACCCAGTCATCACCAGATCCCTTTGGTTCTGCCAGGGGACCCCTTTCCAAACGTACCTTGAATGAAAATAGCCCAAGTTAGTGTAAGCAGTTTAAACAATGGTAACGCTTTAAGGAAAAGGTCTGCACTGACTTGGTTCATTTTGGCTGATGGATGTCAGGGCTCTGCTGGCACATCGGAGAAGGTTTTGCTAATTGAGGGAGTTCAGCCGGTTAGTTCTGGGCTCCTTGGCTAGTAAGACGCTGGATTAAATTTCGCTCTGAGCGTGTCAGTGCCAGTTAGACGTGGGCAGGAACTGTGAATGAGTTGCTCCGTTGGCTGAAAAGAAACACAGACCTGTATGATTGAGGGTGGGAACAGCTGAGGGGGAGCTGTGCTGGAGGTAAAAGAGGCTTCAGGGGCTCAGAGGCAAAGAGAGCGGGACGGGATGGTGGTTCTGCAGCCCCCCGGCGTCCTGGTGCTGGCAGTGGAGCAAACCAGGAATTTCATCTGACATTTGTCAAATGACAAAGAGAAATTTGCCAAATTGTTGTTTTGGGTAAAATGCAGAGACTGCCCTGACAGCAGGGACCAGACTGTAGCTTTCCACCCTGGTAAGATTTTGGGATAACCTAGTGGTCAGCTCCCCCTGCTAGGAGATGGATGGGCTCTGCCCTGCCAAGATAAGCCCATTTCCCTGGCTTTGGCCCTGGAGGCTGACCCAGGCAGCGTTGGCCCAGTCACTGGTATCGTGCCTCATACAATATTGTCTCGTCGGTGCAGTAACAGCCGAGCATCTTACCCCGAGGGAAGCAGCCTGATTTTATGGTGGAGTGGAGCAGCAGCGATAGTGGCAGCAGTAGAGACATCTGCTCTCCACAGGCTCTGCCACCTTGATCTCACCTCTGTGAGCAGGCAGGAGACGTACAGCACTTCCCCAAAATCACACCCTTGTATGGTAACTCTTTTTGGGAAGCTGAAGATTAAACCCAATGAGATCACTAGTTACTTTTGGAAATCCTGTTCAGAACTGCATGCAGGTAGTCTTCATGTTGTTCACAGTTTCTCATACTGTGGTATGAGAAGACAATGCTGACGCTGCAAGAGAAGAATAAAAGACACCCATTTTCTGCCAGTGCTACTCTCATAATGAATGTTGTTTATGCTCGGCACTGGTTTGCTCCACCAGCCAACTCCCCCCTCTCTAAACCTTCTGGAGTGTCTGGGCGATCAGGGTGCACTTGCAGGAAGTGCAGGTGGTGAATATCAGCATGTATTAGAATATATTTCATAGAATCATAGAATCGTTTAGGTTGGAAAAGACCTTCAAGATCATCAAAGCCAAACATTAACCTAGTACTGCTAAGTCCACCACTAAACCACATCACTAAGCACCATGTCTACACATCTTTTAAATACCTCCAGGGATGGGGATACTGACTGAACCACTGGCAGCCTGTTCCAGTGCTTGATAATCCTTTCAGTGAAGAAATTTTTCCTAATATCCAGTCTAAACCTCCACTGGTGCAACTTGAGGCCATTTAGTGACATTTCGTCCTATCTCTTGTCACTTGGGAGAAGAGACTGACATCCACCTCGCTACAACCTCCTTTCAGGTAGTTGTAGAGAACAATAAGGTCTCCCCTCAGCCTCCTCTTCTCCAGACTGAACAACCCCAGTTCCCCCAGCCATTGCTCATAAGACTTGTGCTCTAGACCCTTCACCAGCTTCCTTGCTCTTCTTTGGACGTGCTCCAGCATCTCAATGTCAATGTGAGGGGCCCAGAACTGAACACAGTATTCAAGGTGTGGGAGCACCTTATGTCTTCGTTAAAAAAAAACTTACACTGGAAACTCACTGACTTACCTGTCAACATCTCCACATTGCACTGCAGTTTTTCTCCCATTTTAACCATTGCCTGATATTTTTGCTGTAAGAAAATCTGTGCTACCTGCAGATGAAAACAAACGTTTTTGCTAGATAAGTGAATTATGCTGCGGATGCTTGTGGGTGGCAGGACACAAGAGCTCCTCTGAATGTACCGTGCGGTGGGATACGGCTGCTCAATTTTAGAATCTTTTGTGCTTCAAGTAGTAAATATCTTACACTCACAGTTGTGGTTGGAGAGGGCAGTTTATATTTGTTCATTACCAGCCACTCCAAAATGAGGTTGTGTTGTGATATAGCCCTTGGAAGGGGTTTCCTGACAAAATTATTTTATGTTCTTGTGCATTTATTTTTTTTCAAATATGATACTTTTGCCTCGGGACTGTCTCCTGAACTATCAGTTGCATGATTCATTAACACAACCTGTACAATCTTATTTCCTATATATATAATCAATACATCTAGCACTGCCAACTGAAGCACACATGATTATATTTAAAAATGTAGAGTATTAAGTTATTTGTTGGTTGCACCAGAACAAATGTAGGATAAATAATGCCATTAAACAATAAATGAATTAAGGCCTTACTTTTCCTTAGTTGCTTACGGAATCTGCATTACTACATACTTTCCATTATTTGCAAATTACACCAGACTGATTGAATAAATGCTTTAAAATGGGTCCTGAACACTGGTTTAGAAGCACAGAGGAAGTGGTTTCTTAGACAACTGCTACCCACATATTGATTTGATAAGAGGGAGGTGGAGGGGCGAAGATGATTATGTTGATGTACGGAGCTGTTGATTGTTTAATTGAAGGTAAAATTTTTAGCTTCACTAGTCAATTACCTGATCTCATTAAGTTCTTAAAAATCACTAAAATACCATTCTGGCTGAAGCAGCTGCACTTTGTTACTATATTGTCTAAAGCATTAGGAAAATCATTTGCTAATGGTGATTTACAAGTGTAAACATGTGATATTTTTAGCATCTGAATAAGCTTTCTCCATGTGAGAGATCTTGAACGACTACCATCCACCAGGTATGTAAAGACAAAGAAGGATATGAAATATGTTTTTATGTTTGCTTAAACAAACTGTAAACTTCTAAATATTTTAAGGCTTTGTCTAAATATTCAAACCTTATCAACAGAGTGGAAGACGGAAGAAAAAAAATCATGATTTCTCGCCATTAGAGCTGTTTCAAATACAAATGTAAGAAGTTGTTCAGTGCCTGGCACAAACCAGAGGTTGTTATAAGGACAAATGTAAACTAAGATGGTGTTCGGCATCCCTGCAGAGGAAGAAGCCCAGTGCCGTAAAGATGTTCTAGAGCCATCGTGGCAGCGCGAGGCCACGGTGCTCGGGGGACTCCCTTGGAAGCCGCTGCTAGCGGGTTTTGCAGAGCATCTCCCAGGCTCCAACGCCGCGGTGCGTGTGCTACTGACACAGCAGTGCTAGTAACCGGTGGCATTTCGTGTACTTCCAAACATCACACAAACACATTCTTTCAGCTTAACGCATTTTCATTTTGCAGGATGACTGTCCCAGAAAAGGTGGGTGATCAGTCAGTGGTTACACAGTAATGTGAGAAGCCCTTTCCAAAACCCACGTGGCAAGAGTTCTGCTTCCTTGCGTACTTTTGTTTGTTTGTTTTGTTTTTAGACCAGTTCATAGAAAGGCAGCTGGTTTCCCTGCAGAAAAAGGAGTCTGGGACGAATTTCTTCATTCTTGCAAGCAATGTGACTTCAGTCACAAGAACTTGATGAACTCTCAAAAGGAGCTAGACATGTTTTCCTCTCAGTGCAAAGATGTAACAAGAAGTTATGAATCAAGTTCCAGAATGAGAGATAAAGGGAGAATTTCTTTTCTTTTCTTTTCTTTTCTTTTCT
>NW_010533654.1:0-11412 GCF_000687285.1 Phaethon lepturus
AGAGCGCGCGGGGCACGCCGCCGTGGACCGAGCTTTGGCGCCAGCGCCTGCTCTGGGGAGGGCGGTCAGAGTCTTGCGGCCGGGTTCGCTCGGAAGCGCAATGCGTGCCGCTGTCGTCGTTTTCTCCGGTGTGGTGTGCCCTGTAGATTAAAGATTTTTATCTTCCGAGAGCTTTGCGCGCAATAAATTCATAGCTTACCTATTCGAAATTTGCAGTAACTATTAACTAACTCTTGCAAAGTTTTGGGGTTCAGTGTGTGGTGTTTTACTGGGATCCGCATATGTTTTGTGTGTGAAAGGCTGAGGCCTTTATTTGGTAGACCTAGGCTTATTCTCTAACGTTGAAAGCAAAGGGTGGGTGGGTGTTAATGTTTAGGTATTCTTGATGCATAGCCGGAACCACTGATACCGCCACCTTTTTTTCTTTAGCAGACTGGAGTACTTGGAATTTTTAGTAAGATAACTTTGTAATACTATTTCTCTTTTTCTGTTCTGCTGGTGTTCAGATAAAACTGTTCACCAGGAAGGTCATGATATAGGATTGGGAATAGGGGAGGGATAAAGAGGGGGAGGAAAAAGGAAACACCATCTAGTTGATAAAGTGCAAAGAATTATAACTTCAGTGTTGAAATGCTTTGAACTTTTAAACAGGAACATATAGTTGCTTTAGGTGAAACTTGAGGGGCGTGCTGACCTATCACATTCAACCTTGTTTTTCTCTGGTGTAGGTCCTACTGATGCATCTCCAGATGAAGGAGTAGTAGAAGATCTGCTTCTAATAGATGAAAAAGCTGTGGAGCAACTAACTGAAGGATTGATTTCTCATTATTTGCCTGATCTTCAGCGATCAAAATCAGCACTACAGGAACTTACGTAAGCAAATTTTTGAAAGCAACTTCTTATATCTGCATACTTTGTTTGCCACTTTTTCCAAGATAATGTTCTAGCTACCCTTAACTGGAATAAGTTTATTGTACCATTTCTGCATTCTGACTGTAAGGTCCTATATAGTTAAGTGATTTGCAGGCATGTTGGGAGCTGCATAAGCTGCAGGGTAGCCTATCAGAATTTTGACTGAAGAATGTGTAATGGCTAGAACACTAAAATCCCTTAAGTCAGGTATAGCAGAAGGCATGCAGATTTCTTAAATACTTGTTCACTTCTGCAGTGGAAAGTCTGCTGAAAGCTGGATTTATTTTGCTTGCAGGGATGCAGTTCATCTTCAGGGCAGCTTGTAGTGCAGTATGTTGTTTGTTGGCCAGTCTCTAAGCCATGTTGGAAAATATAATTAAGGAGCTAAACAGAAATACTTTGTACATTGGCATCTCACTGATAACTGAGAATAGTTCATTTCAGATGCAGACTAGATCTGCCATGGATGCAAAGATACTGGAAAGGGCTTTACACAGAGCCATCTCAGGTTTTGCAGGGTACACTGGTTTGGGTTTCACAATGCATGCTGTGGTTATGCTGCTGCCCAAGGCAGCCTGTGTCTAGAAAGACTTAGTCTGATTTGTGCGAGATGGAAGATCCTTAATCAGCACCAAGGATATCCATGCAAGTTCTATACAGAAATAACTTAGTCCTGCAGCATGACACAGAGGCAACTGAGTGGAAAGTCAGGAGGTAATTGTTTTTCCCTTCATTAGATCTGGGGTGTTTACTCACTGCAGCCTGCAGAGTGCCTGTTCAGGGGTTTTGCATATCCATCCTGGATATCTTATCATGCTGTATGATGCCAGCTGAAGTTGTGTATACTCAGCTGGGATTTTTCTAAAACCATTTACTCCTATCTTTATTGAAATCGCCTAGCAACGCATAAGAGGAATCTGATATTAGTAAGCATGTATTTATATTGTTATGATCAAAAGTAGTATTTATTTAAAGGGCTGGTTGAAAAGCATATGTGCTGCTTTACTTTGGTTTTATGCATCTCTCTCTTGTTTCAGACAGAACCAAGTGGTATTACTAGAAACATTAGAACAAGAAATTTCAAAATTCAAAGAGTGTAACTCCATTCTTGATATCAACGCTTTGGTAAGTACTAATAATGCTTTCTTAAATCTCTACTAGTATAGATTTTCTTGCTGAAGCATTAGTAGCAACCTGCATATTTCCTTTGTTCTTCGTGACCTACAGGAAGAGAACCAACCAGTTCAGATATTCAGAACAAATTGTTGCTGGAGAGTGTGTGGCACCAGCATATTTCCCTTAAATAGGAAGGGCACTGGGAAAAAAGAGCAGGCTCAGTCAGCCAGTGGTAGTAAGTGTAGTTGTTCAAAACCAGTAGCCAAAGCAAATGTATGCCATTTTTTGGTAGGACTGAGGCTCCAACATGAGCTCTGTGCACCTCTCCAGACTAGCGGGGGCTGCATGAAACATGGTGCATAAAATGGTAATATTTTTATTCTGTTTAATGAATCTTAATTCAGTAGATTACTGGGTGTACCTGCTGAGATATGGTAGTTTCCTGTATTAATACATGTAATATGTAAGTTTGATACAGAGTCTTGAACATGTTTAATCCATTATCAAGCTGTTCTGGTAATCGCTATGTTTTTGATTGCTGTTTTGCTGTGTAGCTTTATAAAACAACTGTTCTGACTTGACAGTCACTGCTTTAACGGTTATGTTTTTTTGAAGTTTTCAGAAGCTAAACACTATCACAGCAAGTTAGTGAATATTAGAAATGAAATGATGATGCTTCATGAGAAGACATCAAAGTTAAAAGTGAGTGGAATAAATATTTTTACTTTCCAATATAGATACTTAATTATGTATTATTGACTTCCAACTTTTATTTTGGATGCATGCTGAAAGTTCGGTTAAAATAGAATCTTCAATCCTTATCTTAAATGGATGTTTTTAAACTTTCCCTTCCACCTGTGCTCCAGCAACTTATGCATCTGAATTACTTGTAAATCTCAGTGTTGTCATGATGTTTAGGTGGTATAAGAATTATGCTGTGTTGCTTAATCCACTCCATTCCAACTAGTTCTCTTTGTTTCAGTTTCTGTGCCTTTTTAATGAAAACTAGATTGTCATAAATGTAAGAATTTCTCCTTCTATTTAATGTAATATTAACAGTGGCATAAGTTCACTGACTTCATGCTCTACAGGCAGTCTCTGGTTGCATTCTGGAAAGGTTAGTCCTTCAGTACATTCAACAAAAGGATTTTCTTTTGGAGGCAATAAATTGCAGGGAACGCACCTTGTCTGCTATGTGTGAAGGATGACTTTTAGTGAGACTGAAGGGAATCTAGTTTGTATTTTTTCCTGTGTAGATCACAGACTTGCTGTTTCTGAGCAGTAAGATGGAAGTTGGGGAGGGAGAAGAAAAAATGAACAGTTTATGTAACGTTCAGTCATAAGCGGGATGGATTGAAGAAGAGATCATTAAGAGATTTTGTTTGTAGCTTCAACTTAAATACAGCTACAAAACTTATAATTATTTTCTTTTCTGTTTAGAAAAGAGCACTTAAGCTGCAACAAAAGAGACAAAAGGAAGAACTAGAACGAGAACAGCAACGTGAGAAGGAACTTGAAAGAGAGAAGCAGTTAACAGCAAAACCTGCTAGGAGGACGTGAAAGCAGAGCATGCAACAACTTGTCCAAATTAATCATTTCTGCATTCTCTGGAATTAAGGCAGGCTTTGCTTAAACCGGGCTATAGCTGTTACTAGCAACAGTCTACTCTACGATATTACAAATTCCGGAATGGTAATAATAGAGTTGGGAACATTAAAATTTTTTCATTTTAGCCATTCAGGTTGCCTTCTTTTGTAATGCTATGCAGTTTGATATTATAATATAAGTTAAATTTTTTATATATATGTATATAGGAGAACTTGGGCATCACAGTTTTAAATACCCATGTTCTTCTGGTGTTTAGAATTCTGAAAGAGATTTGGTGACTGGCATACATGTTTTTCAGACAAAATACAGAATACTAGTTAAAGTTCCGTTCTCATCTCTGTGCTTCAGGGGCTGCCTGTTTCACTAAAACTGCTCTGAGCCAGCCTTTATATAAGCTGGGATCTTTTTTGATGCCCTGGTTCATGAATACTGTCTTTTTGTGCAGCCTTAGTTTGCTCTGTCTCTCATGAACTGAAGAAACTGAAGAAAGTGCATTTGCCTGAAAGCTCGCTTCATTGCAGCAGTCTTAATTTTTTGTCATCAAGTAACTTAAGAATAGCTTTAAAGTGACTTCTGAGTAATTTCCCAACTGAATTGGTTAGGAGGAGGGGAAGCAGAACACTAAAGATTCTCAAAATTGATGTTTGCACAATGCAAAGATTAATGAATTTGTGCTTCTGCGAACATTTGAGTCAAAACGGAGAACTGTTGCTCTGTAATGATTCAGCAGGCAGACTGTGTGGTCTAAGCAGATTGCTGTGGGATTAGAAGTTGTAGTTTCTTCATTTTCTGTGGCAAAATAAAACACAACCAGAACTAAACAATTTCCACTTCATGTGAAATCCAGTTACCTGTAGGAAAAACTATTGCATTTAATTATTTTTCCATAACAAATGATTCATTTGAACTTCGGGGTATGTAAGAGGATTTTTGTTATGCTGTCCTCACCCGAATTGATCATTATTAGTGTATACTGATGGCAAATGTGGAACAGAAATTGATATCCATTTCTCTGAATGTAATTCCTTTCTTGCAGCACTTGCTATGAACTCCCATTCAAATGAATGTACATGTTGTCTGGACTGGTAAAAGAGCTTTAAACTATTTGTTCTGACAGTCTAACAAACTAGTTACTTTATCTGTGTTATTTTCTAAGTAGTAATGTAAGTGGTGTGTTTTGAAGTAAGACGAAGGGTAAGCCATGTAAAGTTTTGCTAAAATATGTACGGTAAGGTATCAGAGGGGCACAGTCAATTTTAATTTTTCTTCTGTTTTAGATGATTTATATAGTGTACTCCAGCCCAGACTCTTCTGTGTTATAATTTTCTGAACTTCTAATTTCCTTTTCTTAGTATTTGTCATGTTTTTCTGTGAAAAACATACTCTAACGAGTAATCGTCCAACATGCAAGGTAAACTGGGATATGATGTTTTGGGGCCAGGAGGACAAAATACTTGAAGTAGTATGAAGAGACACTGAAATGCTGTTACTGAAGCAGCAATAGATTAAAACTTTCCAGGGGTGTATTTCCTTTAAGGTGACTTGTGTCTGTTAATTGCCAGTGGATTGTTGACTTGTGCTCTGTTTTTTATGTGTTTCTAAGAGAAATGTAAAGAATTTCCACAGTCCCATCTTTGGAGCAGAATGTACATAACTAAATATTGTTTAAATATTTTATTTTGTGATGTAATTTCAGAATTTGTTTCTGGGAATTTAAACAGTTCTATTAAAGTGTAGCATGAAACTAGATGCCTCATTTTCCAAATCGAGATTAAATTTCTCTGGTATTTCTTGATTTGTGCGTTGCTTATCTAGAATGCAGTTTAGTGGTTCAAGTTGTGGTCTCTCTCTGTGAAGAACTGTGGTGTTTGGGGGTTTTTGTTTGTTTCAAAAACCATGGCTACTTTCACTGAAAGTACAGAATTCTAAGCACAGAAATTGATGCTTTTGCAATTGCATATTTCAGTGTTTCTTTGGAATAATTTCTGATCAAAGGAAAAAAAAGCTTGCAGTGCTTGCCTGAGGAATCACATACACATTTGTAAAAATGTAGTTGATAACTTTTCCCGTAAATCTGTTTTTTGTATGAATAAGGAACTAATAAATGACCTTTCTGTAACAAAGGCGAAAGAATGAATTAACATAATAGGGAGAGGTTTGGTCAGTTTACATAACTTCGTTAATGAGCTCTGAAATTATTTTGGTCAAAACTACAATTCATTCTGTCAATAGGATATTTTCTTCCAAATGCTCCTCTTGTGTCTTACTGCATAACAAATAAATGCCACATTTGATTAATTTAACACTGGCATCTAAACTTGTATGCTTGCACCAACATGCACAAGCCAGAGTAATTCTATTACTGTATACATTTAGTCTTGCTTGATTTCATTAAAAATTACTTATCAATTAGATAAATGTGGTAGCATTAGACATTTTCTTACTGACTATTCCATCCACAAGAGAAGGCACAGCTAGCTGCATCTCTTTCAGAAACAGATAAAATGACACCTTTAAAACCATCCTTTTTTGTACTGTTTGCTTCATACTCAGTGTGCTTACTTGTTTTCAAACTATCAAGTCATAGCAGCAGAACTAAGACACTTAATTGTGCAGTAACTCTTTGAATTTTCATTTAGGAATTAGCTTTGCTAACTGGGGGAATCTCTGTTTCCCATGCTTTTGTCTTTGCTATTGTTAACTTGGATGCTTAATTTGGGTTTCCCCACCTATAGCTGTACAGCTTTACGTGAGACAATTTTTAATTCAGTGAAGCCTGGATTTTTCACTGATAGTGGTAGCTTTTCTGTGTTCGTAAGACAAATACTTGTTTCTTCTTGGAAAATGGCTGCAGAATATTTTATCAGGTTTTGTTCTGTGTGCTGTAACCTAAGTGATGGTAGCATAAATAATAATGTAAAGGTTGTTTCTGTAGCTGTTCTGTTGGGATGCTAGCATCAGAGCGCTCTGGCTGATTTATTCCGAATTACACTTCAGTAGACACTTTCTGCCACCTGCTGCTTGCTTTGTAACCCTGCTGGCTGTTCTTTATTTTAGTTCTGCGCTTGGTACTTTACTGCCTCACCTTGCAGGGTCAGTCTGTTTTTTTTTTAAAAAACCTCGTTAAATCTAGTTGGTTCTTTGTTGGATTAGTTGTGTGACTATAACAATTACTGCTAAAAATTTTGCAGGACTTGGACTTTGTGATGTAAATCTGTAAGAATACAAATTATGGCAGCATAAATATTAATATGGCTGTTCGTGCTAGGCAAAATAGATGGTATGCACTAAGTTTCTTAGTAAGGCAGTATGTGAAGGTAGCAAAGATTATTTGATTTATTTACTCAGTTATTTTTAAATCGAAGTGTAAGGTTAAGTGGAAGTAAACAGTTGGGTTTGGCACAAATATCACTGCTTTCCAGTAATTTGAGGTACACTTGTACTTACTTTACCTTTCTCAGTCCTTAGCAGAGTGATGTGCATAAAAACAGGCACTAGAACTGGACAGTAACATCCCCACCACTACCATTGTATGTCTTCAAACTATTCCTTGTTTAGGAGACCACAGGTATCCTGCACTGTGATACCAGTGCAGCCAAGAACTCTTATGATGTGGCAAATTTAGTTTTCTCAGATATTTTCTAGTTTTTATAGACTAGAAAATAGAAATAAATAAAGATAATGGAAATAAAAAGAATAGAAAGAAATAGAAATTTTAAAAATTACAATAGAAAATTTCTATTTCTATTTTTGGTAGCTGACCACACTGAAATTGATGGGAAGAACAGCTCTATTATTGGTACCTGGCAGTGTCACAGTAGTGCTGGCGTGGAGAATTTTAACTGTTTTCCTCCAGGCAGTAACTGTTGGCAACCACAGATCTGGGAGGTTATGACTAACTCAAGTCCATAATGTAAGTGTTGTTCATGAAGCATCGTGTAGCTTTAAAGTACAGATGTTGGCCATACCTGATAACTCATTATTTCCTTTCTGGTTTTGCTCCTGTCTATCCATTTATCCCTTTGATGTCAAGCCATGGCGTTTAAGAAAGGAAATAAAACACCCTGCTTGGCAAACGGAAAAGTTGCAGTAAGTGTATTCAGTTTTTACAAAGTTGCAACTTAATGAAACAGTTTAAAGCTTGATAAAGAGTAATTTCAAAATCTGTACACACACAAAGGCAGTAGTCTCTAAAGCAGTAATTTACTGAAGTAATTAATTTTGCATTGTCACGCACAGAGATGTAAGACACAAGATAAGGCTGATCTCTTTTGCTTCATGTGTTGCAACAAAAATGCATCCCAGTGCTGCTGAGAAAGCAAGACCATCTGTACATGTACTGGTCAGCAAAACACTATACCTGTAAATTAGCAATATAGTTTATTGCCTGCAAGAGCAAGACTTTTCTTCCATTTGCTGGGACCCATGTAAAGAGTAATATCCTCCCATGTGAATACAGCCTGCAAGAGTAATAACGGTTAATAGGAGCTCTTTGCCACCCCGCTACCTGAAACGAATGTTTCAGCCCTTCAGTGCTCAACTGAAGCTGCTAGTTTTCCAGTCTTTGAAACTGGGTAGAAGTCGTGTTGGTAGACTACATATGAGAATGTATTTCTTGCTCTGTTTTGCTTCTGCTTCTACTTTTTTTTTTGCTTTTACTACTGCTTTTTTGTTAGCCTTACAGATGCTATGATTTAGAGGTAGGCCAGAAGAAGAGTATCTCCGAGAAAAAATAGCAAAGATGATGTGACAAAATTACTGCTTTTCTTCTACATCACCCAGTGCTACTAGAATTCATTTGAGGTTGTGCTCACTATCAGGTAGGCACTTTCCATAGAAGAATAATCCCTGTCCTGGAGAGCTCACAGTCTAAACCTAGGCAGACGTGTAGATGTTGTCCTGTGGGTCAGTATAATTAACAGGGCTTCCCAGGAAAGCCCAGTTGCCCAGTGAGCGTTACCCATCGGCCCTGCAGTCACCCTGGGGTGCCACAGTGGCGCTGACAGAGTGGTGCAACCAGGCAGCGTGCCAGCCCTCGCACAGCAGCTTCCACCCACTCATCCTACCTGGACTCTGTTGTTGCGGGAGGGTTAGGCAGCACTCCCTGTAGCTACAGAAGGGCTCTGTGCTACGGGTGAGTAGTTTCTTCGTGTTTGGTTTATGTGTTCTAAGTTAAGGTATTCATTTAAGTAATTTCTTTATTAAAATTGTAGACCATCTTTGCAAGAAGTCTGTGGGGAGCATGGGAGCATAAGAAGATATTTTAATATTTAAAGACAATCCTAAAAATATGTTTTAAAAAAACAAAAACCAAAACAACTTTCTTTTCTCATGGACAGAGATGAGGATCAACCTCTTAGAACAATAAATGTAAAAAAAGGCTGTACTCTACTATACCAGGGCAGCTGGGAATGGGAAGTCAGGAAGCTCTTAGAAACTGGAAAAATGGGGATTTTGAGTGTTTTAAAACATGTGACTGTAAACCATGTTTTTTATCTTTAGAGAAGTCACTTGTATTGATGTACTAACAAAGATGTCTAATCTCCATGTAGTATTTTTAGAGATAGTGATTGCGTCTTCTCCCAGTATGTTTTCTGTCCGGTAAAATCCATAAAAGTGTAGGTGTTCAGCAGCTTTGAAAAATGAGCCTTTGCCTCAACATAGGAATGTGCTGTCATCAGAGGTCATGTATTTATTATTATGTATTGATCTAGTAAGTGTTTTGTGTTGGGTTTTTTTTTAATCAAAATTTAGTTGTTTTGCTATTTTTCCGTCTCTAGGAAAGGATGACTGGATTAAGGTTTAGGGTTGCTCTTTACAGGTAACCTGACAAAGTTCAGATGTCGAAGTATCAGTGGTCACTAGGTTACAGCTACTGTAGTGGTCGTGATTTTGGTTTAGGTTAGCCTGAAGTGAGTGACCTCTGCTAAGTGGATCTAGGTGGGACTTACAGGCTGGTGCCAGCCAAATATGCAACAGGGTTTAGATCGGGGTTTGGCAGGGGTCCAGATTTAGGATTAGAGTTAAACTTTGTTTCGAAACTTACAGAAGCACATGTACTAGGGTTTTGTTTTCAGATAGGCTCAGAAGTGAGAAAAGGGAAAGCATTACACTAAAATTGGGAAGGAGGGTTTGTTTATGTGACAGTGCTTTTGTATAGAATAATGTGCATATCTTCTGTGGAGCTAGTCTTAGATGTGCCAAGTCTTATGCAAGCAACAGGAAAAAAAATTGTTTGTTTCAGAGGCCTTTTAACTTTGGTCTTTCTTACTTTTATTATGTTTACACATTTTAGTCTAGTGTAGCTGGTTTTACATAGCTGGGGAAACCATTACAGAAGCCTTGCATACTTATATGGAACTTCTAAATACTGAGAAGTTCCTCTGAAAAGGTAACTTGTATCCTGTCAAAAGTAGTATATTTTTGCTAAACCTGCTTCTTGGACTTTGTGTATTTTTGTGAAAACAGCCACTGACTGGGAATGATAATGTGGGTTTTTACAAGTGGGCAAAATGAATCGTTCTAATTTAGATGTTAAGTGCTCTGGCCTCATTGCCAACAACCTCTGTACCTGGCAGGGAACGTCTGTGAGAACAGAGGTAAATTGTCAGGCTTGACTTTATGATTATTGGCCTTCAGCCGTAAGTTGAGAAAAGCAACTGAAGCTTCTTTTCTACACATAGAAGCTCCAAGTAACACAAAGCGTAAGACAAGTAGCACAAGCAAGCTGAGTTTATTAGCCAGTTTGCCACTAGCTGGCCACGAGGAGTGGCAATGCACTTGTGCTGAACGAATGACAACTGTGGAGCTGGGACAGAGAAACTGTTCGGAAGCACAGGATCTGATCGTAGCGTGCATGTCTGGATGCGCAAGAGCACTGACACATGTACTTATTTCTAAATGGGTGCCTTGCAGAATGCTTTGTTCCCTTCTGCTTCTCAATTGCATGCAAGCAGGGGAACAGCCTTGTGGTATCTTCCCGTTTAACGCCTCAACACCTTTGCCCCTCTTTATAGCTTTCCACAACTGGCTGTGTATCAGCTGAGCAGTTTTACCTTTGCAGAAACTTTGTGCCAAGGAGGGAAGGTTGAGCCTGAGAGGAGATGGCCAGACACATGGTTTGGATCCGTTAGTTGCTTCATGCATGTGAGTTGGCCCGAGTAATTTTGTCTATGTTTCTCTCAGCACTAATCTTTGTGTGACTTTTTTTGGCTTGACAAACATGACTTAGTGAATTAACAGCCGTTATTACTTCATGCTGCCAGCATGCCATAAATAAAAGGCCCTATAAAGTTTTAGGGGAAAACATTTTAAGGCTTGGCTCAGCAGTGAGCTGCTGTTAGCTGAATAGAAACAGGAGACTGGCAGCCCTGCTCTCTGCTTGTACTTCAACTGAAAGGATCCTCTTTCTCCATGCATCCAGGTGAGTTACACCCCGATTTCAGGTTAGGACTCTGTTAGTTTGACTTATTTTTGTTTCTTAATAGTCCATGTATTTTTAATGTGGTGGGATTCCAGGCTTAAGTCTGATGGGAAGCTGGAAGAGCAACTGGTTTGAAGATGGAAGGACATTTAGGAAAAAAAGACTAACGCAACCCCACAGGCAAAGCTGCTGTGATGCTGAAAGCTGTTCAGCTTTCCTTTGAGTGCTAGCAACTACGTTAACGGGCTTTGGGAGAGGAGATACCTCACGAAGTCAGCAGCACAGGCTGCCGGGCTGGCCCAGCGCCCCACGGAGTCGCCGCGCCCCGCGGGCTTCATGACCGCCGGCCTTTG
>NW_010533655.1:0-18867 GCF_000687285.1 Phaethon lepturus
TTCCAGAATTCTTACTTTTAAGGCATGTCAGCTGTGCATGTGGCAAGAGCTATGCTCTTTCTGAAATTAGTGAAACTGCAAGCAAGGCTCCTGATGTGCACTACCACTTAACATCAATTTAATGATTTTTTTTAAAAAGGAGCTTCCCTATTATACTGATGGCTATTTGCCTGCCATTTTCTCTGAAATTCAACTTGCATAACAAGAGCTCGGAGAACATTTCTTTTTGTACTAGCAGAGAAACAACTTTGCAGAGTAAATGGAAAAAGTGTCTGGTTCCAAATCCTCCAAGAAGGCTTTGGCAGCCTGCTGCTGACAAGTAGCATACTCCTAGGCCTCAGGTCCATGGGAAGCTGGGAGGAGGAGAAAGAAAAAAAAAAAAAGCACTGCTAAGTTGTTTGGTACCTATTAAGAGAGTTACTAGCTAACCAACCAGAAGAAATCTGTCTGGCAAGCTCCAACAGTAACATGTTTTGGACCAACAAAAAGGCTACAGATCTCCTGGGCAGTCTTGCACATGAGCCTAACTTGCCAGAAGGAATCAGCAGTAAGTAAATTTACCAACTAAAAAGATCCTTAGTCTCATTTTTGCTTCATCCCATTCTTTTATTATTATTTATTTTTAAAAGCCTTTCTCAAGTTAAGAAGATCACTGCATAAACATCTCCCACACACCACATAACAGCTCTGAAGAACAAAAATTGTCCACCGACCAAAAAGTCTCCCTTCCTGAAGAAAGTCTTCCTATTATCCAAATGGGTATTTCAGGTTAAGAGGGAGAGGACGGGAGGAACAGGGATAACAAGGGAGTTTCAGTTTTGTTTGCAACTGAAACGGAGCCAGTACCGTGGCTGGCAAGTGGAAGGTGAAGTTTCATTATGTTCCCCCGGAGTCTCCTGAACACACCAAGTTTGTAAAGAAATTTGACATTTTTCCTTGAGCATTCACAGCCTTCTTTAAGGCTTTTTTCCACTTGCTTCCAGCAGTATTTTAAACCACATTTTCCTGCTGGAAGCAAGGTCTATTTAGAAATTTTTGTAACATCTCAGAGAATAATTTCAAAGCATCTGTGCCAGCCTGCAGCAGCTACAGAGCACACTTCCACACCCACAGCCCCTGGAGAACCAGAGCTAGCCCACCACCATGCTGTGCATAGCCTTCGGAAGACTGAGAAAGGTACCCAGCTTCGACCAAGCCCAATACTGCAAAATACCCTCCACCACGTCACGCTACCGGGCTGACAGAGAGGCCAACCACCACTACTTCTATCTGTAGATGCAAAACCATCTATCACCAACCCAGACAAATGGCACACAGATTAGAAGATTCTTCTGGGTGAAGGGTCTGTCCTGCTTATTCCCCACTTTCAACATTCTCGTTTTCTTTCCTTTCCCTCTGACCGTCAGGTCAGAGCACATTCAGACAGAAAACTCTATTCCCCCTTTTCTGGAAAGGGTATTTCCCACCTGAGGTAGCTTAAAAGAAAAATCAGCAAGCATGTGGACTATCACAGATACAGTCCATTAAGTGTCATCCAAAACTGAAATTGATACAACGTTAATTGGCAAATGACAGTGCAGCTAAAGCTTACTCTGCAAAAGCCAGGAAATAGAAAGCAAAAATACAATCAACCACACGCAGCTGTACTGACTGTGATCTCTGGAACTGGCTGTTACCCACCGGGGACTCACCACAAGAATGATTCAGACCGTTTTGAAGAAGCAGATAGAAGCACAGGGCAACTGCGTTGTTTTATGGGCTGTGGTGTGTCCCACAGAACTAGATGCTTTTACCCTGATGCTTGTGTAACCCTGGGCTCGTGACAGCCACGCTGACCAATTCACAGACCATCCTCAGCGGGTGCCAGGGCTCGCGCTGCGATAGGAGGCACAACAGACATGAGTCCAGAAGCATCACAGGCTCCTATGCCAAAACATAACAATGCAAATACAGTCAATGGGCTGTTCCTGTCGAGGACTAGAGCCCGGCAGCAGTCTTGGGGCACACAACAACCCTCAAGTGCTTGCTGCCCTGTATGGTACGGTTCAAGAGACTCCTTAAAACAAAGGCAAGGCATGGCAGCTTCATGCAAATTAAGGACAGTTGTGCACAGCACCGTTTACGGTTTAGCAGCTTTCACCTTAATGAGGATATGAGCCAGCAGTTTCCTGTAACAGCAACAGTCACAGAATGGAGACGATAGAAGGGTATCTCTGGAGACCATCCAGTCCAGTCTGCTGCTTTTCAAAGCAGGGCCAGCTGGAGCTGCCTGCCCCGGGACCACGTCCAGGCAGGTTTTGAACGTCTCCAAGGAGAGAGACTCCATCACTTCCTTGGGCAGCCTCTGCCTGTGTTTAATCACTCTCACAATAAAAATGTGTTTTCTTTCATTCAGTTTACCATATTTCAATTTGTGCGCACTGCCTCTTGTCCTGTCACTGGGTACAGCTGAGGAGAGCCTGGCTCCATCTTCTTTACTCCCCCATGAGGGATTTATACACACTGATGAGATCCCCCCGAGCCATCTCTTCTCCAGGTTGAACAGCCCCAGCTCTCATCACATGGCAAATGCTCCACTTCCTTGATCAACTTTGTGGCTCTTTGCTGGACTCTTTCCACTGCATCAATGTCTCTCTTGTCCCACAGAGCCCAGCACTGGGCTCAGAACTCCAGATGTGACCCCACCAGTGCTGGGCAGATGAGAAGGATCACCTCCCTTGACCTGCTGGCAACACTGTGCTTGCTGCAGCCCAGAAGGCTGCTGGTCACTTTCACAGTGAGGGAACGTTGCTGGCTTCTGGCCAGCCTTATGTCCACCAAGACCCCAAGGTCATTCACCGCAGAGCTGCTTTCCAGCAGCACAGCCCGAGCCTGTACTGGTGCATGGGGTTATCCCTCCCCAGGGGCAAGGCTTGGCATTTCTCTTAGTGAACCTCATGAGACTGCTGCTGGACCATTTCTCCAGTCTGCTGAAGTCCCTCTGCACAGCAGTACAGGTCTGTTAAGCACTCCTCCCAGTTTTGTGTCATGTGAGCACATCTGGGATGCATTCATTCCAACTTTTCAGAAGATATGCTGTAATTTGTCAAGGGACAGGTAAGCATGCATCATTCAAAAGGGGAAGAATCAAGCTTTTGGAGACGCACATACTTCACAACCGCAGTTCTGCATTGGAGGTGACCAGAATGGTATTAATGCGCTGAAGAGCAGAAGCAAGGAAAGAGTTGTTAGTGAACCTGTTCAAAACAACTGAAAAATATACTCCAGAGACACAAACAATCTCTTTGAAGTAATTCTTTCTCCAGCTCCTACCAGCCACCAGCTGCTGTCTTTGAAGGGATTTTAGCCTGGTCAGACTGAGGCAAATCTTGATGATGTTTTAACTGACACTGCATAGAGCATGAATTAGATGATAATATCTTCTGAATGTATTTTAGTGCTTCAAGTTCTCTCCTGCTCCTAAGGCCCTGCGCACTAACAGCACTCAACTGTTTCTTTTCTCCTGCTGTTGCACACACAACTTTGGTTTCTTGAGGATTTAACCACCGTGACCTGCCAAAAGACAACTGCTTGCAATACACAGACTACCTGTGTTACACTACTCTGTATTACACTACTTCCAACCTTCAGGTACTGAAGCATCGCTGCTCTGCTGCGTCTTCGCACATCCACACCCCAGGCTGCCAACCCTTCAAACCCCACCGCAATCATCTGGCCCCAGTACAAGGTTACTGGCTGTTACTTGTGGCCTCTAGCTGCCTCTGCAGTTCATCATAACCAATACTTCCAGTCCCACCACCGTCCTGCCCTCATCTTCCAGCTCCATGACCCCATCAGTGTCAACTGAACTTCTCCCAGCACTTACTACAGCCAGAAGCCTACTACAGGTGGAGATGGCAGAGTACAGTACAAGCCCCATTCTGTCAGAGCTTGGATCTGGCACCATGTCTTGCTGTTGAAACACACCCACAATACAGGTAATAGGTGACTTAACAGCAGTCTACTCTTCTTTGGGTTCTAAATGCTCAGAATCTACATTTCAGTCTGTCAGGGGAAGAGAATCATGAGCTACTCTATTTCTAGAGCTCACTCTCAATCTCTTTAGGATCCTACTTCAGACTCTTTAGGAATGTACTCTCAGTGCTTGTTTCCAAGACAAAACAACGCTGACAAAAAATTTCCTTATTCACCTTATAACATAGCCAAGATTAAATCAAAGGTCTGTACTGACTCCTTACATTCACACAAGGCACGAAGAACGGTGAAAAACCCCAACGGAGAAAAGGAAGAGCTCGCTACCTAAATAAATACCACAGCTCAAGAAGAGAGATTTTTTTTTTGCAGATTATTATGAAATTATACCTGAGAGGTCTGTGGTTCTCCAGACAAACTAAAGCAGCACGGGAGATTTCCTGCTGTATCTAATAAGCATTGAAGCTGTTGAAGCCCACCACAATAAGGAGAACTGCGTTTCAGACAGTCATGTATCTCCTTCCTACCAGCTATACTTCTCCTGGGAAGTAGCTGTCCATGGAGCCACAAGAAGGCAAAATAAAAAAGAGTAAGTTAAAGGCAGGAAATACAGCACGCCTCTTCACCAACCTTCTACTTCTTTGTAACCCACCTAATCTGTAATTTGCAAGTACTTAGACTTCATTAATATGCACTGCTCCAAATTCAAATTGGTATCATGTCTGCCTTTGGTAGTCAGGCTATCTTTGACGGTAATAGAAAATTCAACCTTATTACAGAGGAGCCTCTCTTACCTGAAAGAATGATTTCACTTTAGAAACCTACTTGCAGACACCCTTTGAAAGCCAGATCTTGGCAGGCTTACCATCAGTCCCTCCCTAAGCATAAGAGTGTCACATCAACCCAGTAACAACAAAAATAGATGTTACGGAGCGTTATCTGACATGCTCCACATGCTTTCACAAGTAATGCTAACATGGATAAGCATTATTTTAAGTATGGTCTGTTGCAAGCAATAAAGCCCAATATATAAAATAGCAAGATACAAATCTGTCTTCTACAGGTACACAGAAGACACAGGTACTTAATCTCCCAAGACCAAACATTTGGGCATATCAGTTGCAACCTTAGTGCCACAATGAAACTGTAGCTTAGTACTACAATGAAAGACTAAGCATAAAGCCACGAGAAACACAGAAACCAAGGTTTTGGTTATAGCCTATGAAATAAGTAACAGTTCACATGGCAAACCAAAGTAGGCCTTAGGTGCAAGAATGCAATTCTACAAGCAATAGCTGCAGTAAGTTAAGGAACTAAGATGAAATAAGCAGCTGTCCTTAATACAGCAGCCTGAAAGAGACCAAACCAGCCTTCTCTCTTCCCAAATTAAGCTCATGCAATGAGTTCATCCTTGCTTGAAACAGCTAGCTATACGTTTAGTAAAAATAAAGCCAAGGCACATTATCTGTGAAAGGTTCTCTATGAAACTCTGCAAGAGGCATCACTGCAGTTTCAGGACACATTTAGAAGTTGCAGGACATGAATAAAACAACTATTTTAGCATCAGAATTTTACATAAATATATTCTCATTCATCACTATTCTCTTTGTTCCCATCCCTCACTCATTTGTCCAATTCTTTTTTATAACTCTGAATAAAAGGCAAAGCAGCATAGACTAGAGTCTTCAGAAGCAATGATGGTTCCAGCAGCTGTCCACACACACCAGTTGGCACACACGTCCCACTGGACATCAAACTCTTACGATCTCGGCAATTTCTGCTAAGCTGTGACTGCCCATGTACACATCGAAGTCTCAAGAACATAAAACACAGAAATGAATTATAGCCTTTATTCCCTCCTACAACTGAGCAAATAAAATTATAAATTGTCTCTATTGTACTCAGCTAGCTTTGTAGTTAGCTATTATCATAGTATTGTGATAAATACTTAAAACCTGTGAAAACTAGTATCTTATACCATGTTTCAGTCTTCATCAGAAAAATGGACTTAGTTTATAATTATTTTATTACTTCATCTTCTTTCCATCCTCTGAGTGTCTCATAACCTTCAGAGTGAACAGTCAAACAGTCAGAAGTTTCCGTTTTGTACCGGTTAAAGACGCATCTCGCAGAGTGGGGGGGAGGGGAGCCGGAACAAAGGAAACAAAAAGAAAAAATAAAAGAGGAGGATTTTGCCTGTAGGCAACTTTCAGAGCAGAAGGCCAGCAAAGCTTTGTCTGAATGGCAGAATGGTTTCTCAAGGTCTTCTGGAGTAGAAGCAGCTTCCTCTAGTGAGTGTACCCCTGAAGTCCAGTGCACGCATCTGCTCCTGCCTTCCAAGCTTCAGCTACTTCAAAAAGGAAAGGACAGGTTTTCATCCTGCCAGACACAGGCAAATACCTCCTCAATAGCGAGAAGAGTCAAAGCTCCCAACTGAACTTTTTCACACTACATCAACCTGGTATCCCAACCACTAGCCCATGGTAGCATTTAAGCAGAGACCACAATACATATTATTAATGATGTTTTCGGGAAAGATTTAGTAGCTGAATTTTAGTATTTCAGAACTACCAAATCCAGTGCTGTATATTCAATTAACAGTTACGCTTCCCAACATGGAGAGATCGGTGCCGTACGCAGCCATGCTGAAATCCACCCTGCAGCCCAGCAGCACCAGCTGGCTCTTAACTCACGCTCCTCCTTTTGCCGTGGTACCAGCTCTGCAGCTCCTCTTCCCCCTAACCTTTTCTTCGCAGCGTTCTGGCACAGCATTCTTCTGCCACATTGCTCAGGGTTTGCCTTGTGACTCTCTCCGCCCCCAGCATCAGAAAACAGTAGAGGAAAATCTGTCCCAAGTCCTCATCTGCTCAGAAATGGTGTAGTACAGGTGCCCTCTGAGGTTGTACAAGAGGCACTCGGGTCGCTCCCTGGCTACAGCGAACACGTGAGGAAGAAGATGGGAACACTGAGCAGAGGATTCTGTTAATCTTCAAATATTACCATATAACTAAAGATGAGTTTCAGCTTAATGAGAGATTGCTTAGCCCAGGCTAAGCAATTTTGATTTGAAAACTTACATACACTCATTCTTAGATAGAATTTATTCTTAAAATAGTATTTCATCAGTTAGCCAAGAGCCTGCTTTTGTCGTCTTCTTCTGAGCTAGCAATATGAATTTCTTCAGTTTTTCTTAACAGCTAACTGACAAATGAAAGAGACCTCCATGTCTACATTCCTTGGACACAACCAGTAAATCACAAGTACTGCAGCAGAGTCTGGTATACCAGCACAGTAAGGGGTTGTGTTGGTTTTTCTTTTAATAAAAAACTGCTGCAGGCAAAAAATGATGAAGGCTTCTCTGTTATACAAATATGCACACAAAATTAAGAGCTACTTGTAATTATTCTATGCTTCTGAAGTTCCCTAATAAAGAGATCATATCAAGAAGTACTTTGTTTTGATGATCGACTTTATCCCCATCTAGTATCTAGTTAAAGAGTCTTCTAACTGACGCCCTACCCCATGCTAAGGACAAAATTTGCACAGCTTCTTTATTTAAATGTTACATTTTTAATTAAATTCAACACACCCAGGCACTGAAGAAACTGCAGTGCTTAAAAAATGCAGGAAAAAGCTAGCCAGAAAAATATACCAAACACACCGTGAACATAACTGCACAAAAAAGGTCTCTTTTTCTCCTAGGTCAGTCAAAAGCATATGGAGCTAAACACACACCAAAGAATTAAACTCCACCACCTACCAGCTTCGTGTTAGCTATAAGGGCATAGTGATGTCAAAATTTTTAGCCTGTACTTCTCTCTATCACTAGTAATTCAAGAAGATTAACAGTCAAACATTTTCAGATATTACTCTCTCTGTTTACACAGCTCTAGACTCCATCTCCCCCATGGAAGCAGGCATCAGCAGCATCTACAAGGAACCCTGGGGAAATTTCTGTGTTTCACTTTAAAGATTAACCTTTAAGAATAAGTTTTGCAACTTCATTTAAAAATTAAAAAGCTAACACACAATCATTGTTAAAACAAGCAAAACAAAATCACGCGGGTTTTTGAAGTGTCGATTTACATGTCTTGCAGGGCTCGTCAGAGCCTCCTCCACTCCTCATTCCCTTGCACTGCTTACATTAGTAAGCAAGACTTTGATGCCACTTAGCCTGTTTACTACATGTTGTTTAAGCAACAAATTAATTTTTTTCCTGATAGCCACAGTTAAACCCTTCAGAAATAATTACTATTAATTAGACTATTACCTCAAAAGTGAGATGCTAGTATTTACTGGGGCACACAAGCAGCATTTTTCAGAAAACCCAGCTGGACAGAGTAATCTACCACATTGATCTCTGGACCCTGGATATTTTATTTTTTGCTGCACACACAGAATAAGGCAATATTACAAAAGAACCATCATTCCACTCAGACTAATAGATAGTGAAACAATAGCATTTGCAAACTAAGATTTCCTGTTGCACTTTACAAGAAGATCAAGAGCCATATGTTTCAGATACATCTATTTTATCAGTACAGCGATGTCCTCAAATGAGGAAGAAAAACAACCGCTTGCGTTCCTTTAATGGTCCTTTATACAAGTTCAAAGCTTCAAAACTGCATTTGTGCCTCTACCTACATTCTTAGCATGCTGCAGTTTTTACCAGAACGTTCTGACATTGTACTGTTCTACCAACCAACTACATGGAAACGAGGCACAATACTGCTTTGTCAAAACTGTAACAAATCAGTGCCTTAAAACAGGCTATTAAACAATGTATGCATTTCCTTAATCTTTCAGGACACCGTATAGACACAGTCGACACAAAGTTTATGTAGTTCTACAGCTAAAATAAATATTAAGACACCTCAGAAGAAAAAAAATCTTACAGATGACAATGGACCACCAGCCCGTTTTCCCTGCATGGCACCACTTAAACTGTATGTATGGGCTAAGCTTCGCAAGTCAGAAAACTTCTTGAAAGGAAAACAGCCATATGGAAATTTCAGACACCCTTTGAAGTTTGACAGGCTTTACCTGGACAAATAAACATAAAAGCTCAGGTTGCTCTTGAAATCACAAACCAGAATTATACACCAATGATGTTAGGCCATAGTTTGCCATGTATTTAAACCTGCACTGCTGACAAAAAAAAAAGTTTTTCTTTTCCATGCACTATTAGCAGAAAAAAATTTCAGATTAATCACTCCACGAAACTGGTTCACAACAGAGCTGCACAAATGCTTGTTCCAGCAAGGAAAAGTGACAAAGGACTGGTACGAGCAGCAAAAAGTGAACAGCTTTTCAGCAGTAGTGCCAGCTTAAATGCATGTCAAACTAGGGATTTAAGCATAGATTCTAAGTAGAAGTTCACATTGTAACTAAATGCCCCTCATTATAACCAAAACCACGAATAAAAAACACAGATTCTGTAACAGAAAAGGTGAGTATTTCAAATGACTGAAAAAGATTAAATTTATTTTTCCAAGTTTAATAAAGAACTCTAAGCATTGTATAAGCTTTGGGAAAATAAATTAATATCAACCTTGCACAAAAGATCATCAGTAAGCACTCTCAATCTCTATAAATACCTCAGAGAATGCAAATTACACTAGCTGTAGGAACAGAGTATCATCCCGGCCATCCCCTCTGACTAGCATAAAACCTCGTGTTCAAGCTTGCTTGGTGTTGCAACTAAATACTCAGTTACAAGGAGTCATCGTAAGATATTAATTTGCATATAACACTCAAAGTCTATTTGAGTAACAATTCCCAAGTCAGAAATTCCATTTCAAGCAAAGCATGCTATAAGCAACAGAAACGTTTGCCCTGTTGTTGCAAAGACAAGCATTCCCTCCACAGCCAAGAGCACTCGCCACTGTAAATTTCCTAAGAACAGCCAGCACCTCAATGAGCCTCACAAGCAACTCGGCTCGAGTCAAGTATCTTCCAGTTAATTTAAAACCTGACTTCTCAAGCTATGAAGAATACAGAAGGCTATCAACCCTTCTAAAGATGAGAGAGTTCCTTTTGCTTTCTACAGATTCTGAAAGTAAAGTGTGGGTTTTTTCCTCAGCTGGAAAACACTATAGTGACATTTTAAATAATGTTCTTGTTGCCTTCTATATCTGAATAGCATGATAAAGCACCATCTTAAGAGATGTCTCTGACAATTTAGCAAGCTGGCACATTTGCACATGCAGTATAATGCTGTACAGAGACACCAGCTCAAGTTTCGAAAACAGAGAAGGCACATCAGCACTGCACTGAGCTGGAGGAGAGGTAATGGGACTCCATCCAGCTCTGCATCTTGCTCAGCCACACAGTAGAGACGTTACCTCGGGAGCCTAAGCCAAATCTCCCTCCGCTGCTGCACATAACAGTCCAAGAAAGAACAAAGAAGTGGTAAAGGAAAGGGAAGCATCCTAGGTTTCAAGTAAGAAATATCATTATAGAGAAACAGCTTGTGGCATTTAGTCCCTGAAAACAGGCAGCATCCGCTGCCTCAGAATTAGGTACAAAAAACCAATATGGGACTACAGGAGCATAAGAAGGCTCTTCATCCAATCCCAACAGTATACTTCACAGTATATTAAGGTGGTGTTCAGCCTTACGCATAAACAAATGTCTTCCCCTCTTATTTAATAGGTAAAACACCCACGTCAACTCTTGGCCTAATTGATATCCCTGACATCAGGATTGACAAGTTACATACAGGCCAAAAATTGTGAACGAGAAATACACTGAGAATTCCACACATATCATCAGACTTCCCCTTGCTTTTTTTAGATATATCAGATTACCCAGTATGGTTTCTCTTTTCTCTGCCCTGTTATTTTCTCTAATCACATACCTCAAAATTGTCTCTAGCACTAACATACATAATATGTTGCCATTTTCAGGCATAGCATCCATTCCCATTATTAACTTTCAATGTTATTTTGGCTTATTACTTCACACACTGAGATGAATTTCCACAGTCCTTCCATCAACACTGCCTGGTCTTCCTCACTCATCAGCCAGAGTTTAAACCAGCCAACATACATAAATTGTAGGGATTTCCTTCCAGCAAGAATCGCCTTTCATGCATTAAAAGTTCAACATGTAGGTCAGCAGAAGACTCCTCTTTTTTATCAAGGGCCTTTGAGATCCTTCTGTTTCTCCAAACACTAGGTATGCTGTTTGGGTCATTAGTGATCTGGTAAAGTTTCTGCTTATCCCAGAATAATATATCCATGACCAGGGCACAGTCTACCAGCTCTAACAACAAACTGTGATTATGCAACAATATTTTCCTCACATGGCAAATGTTTACTGTGACTGCTAGGTGATTCAGTTTCACTTCACAGTTCCTTGCGAAAACTCAAGCATATGTCCAGAGAAGGGCAACAAAGCCGGGGAGGGGTCTGGAGCACAAGTCTGATGAGGAGCGGCTGAGGGAACTGGGGGTGTTCAGTCTGGAGAAGAGGAGGCTGAGGGGAGCCCTCATCGCTCTCTATAACTGCCTGAAAGGGGGTTGTGGCGACGAGGGTGCTGGTCTCTTCTCCCAAGTAACCAGCGATAGGATGAGAGGAAATGGCCTCAAGTTGCGCCAGGGGAGGTTTAGATTGGATATTAGGAAAAATTTCTTCACCGAGAGAGTGCTCAGGCATTGGAACAGGCTGCCCAGGGAGGTGGTGGAGTCGCCACCTCTGGAAGTGTTCAAAAAACGTGTGGATGTGGCACTTCAGGACATGGTTTAGGGAACATGGTGGCACTGGATTAATGGTTGGACTTGATGATCTTGAAGGTCCTTTCCAACCTTAGTGATTCTGTGATTCTGTGAAACCCCAAGTATACGCTAAGTATTTTTACTTGCTCTTCTAAGACTAAAAATAGTTAGTTTTGTTCTTGGGAACTGCAGCACTTCATTCCAACGTTTTCTTCCAGGTATTTTAAAAAACAGCACTTAAAAGCTCACTTCAATTGAGTAAAAAATTTCACTCATAAAAAATGAAGTTGAAGTAGTGAGGCTTTTTTCTCCAAGACACAACACTCTTTAGCAGTGCTGCTATTTAAAAATGGAGGGGAAAAACAGGCCCAGGGAGGCCATGGACACACTGGATGAAAGCTGCCACACTCACAGGTATCAACACTAATTACTTATAACAGTTATTTTATAGGGACTAGTTAGCTAAGAACAAAGATGAGAGAAGTAATAGGAAAAACAGAAGTAATGAAATTAGATGCCTATTTTGTAAGAGGAAACAGTGGGTACAGTGTAACATCAATGAAATCAAATATGCATTTATTCCTGGCACTGCAACCCTAAAACATTACACGCCTTTCTGCAAAATCTGGCATCCTCAAGGCCCTTCATATTTTTGTAAACTACTCTGCTACTTCATCCTTGAGTCTTCATAAGGCTCAGACACATGTTGTAGTCTCTAGGACTGGTCATAATTAGTCTTTAGAGAAAGCAGAAAGAAAAAACTCAGTATTTTCATTTACTAAAACAGTGATAAGCTTCTTTTCATCTTAGGGTCCTCTTCAGGCTAAGCACTGAAGAAACATGGAGAAATCCTGTCTTGTGCACCATGCAGCTTACTGCTTAGTTATGACCCAAACTAGGCAGACGACCACAATGGATAGCTATTCCTCTGGCTAGCACCTGTATGTCTCAAGACAGAATCTGGAAAACCCACTGTGATGGTCATGTATATGACAAAAAATTGAGTTTGTTTTATTGTATTGGTCTTAAATAGATAACTATATGATTCTGAATCATTTGTAGACACTGCTTTCAACCTCAAACTTACCAGTCAGCTATGAAAGTGGAAGAACATCCATCAAGCAGAGCTAAGTGCATAGCACATTGCAAAACATATCCAATGTCCCATTCGCCTCCCAGTCCATCAAGGGCAAGAAGGCACTGAGATGAGGAGGTCCCCATCAGAACCTTTGCCTAGCAAGTTGAGTCTTCTTCAATAGGATCCATCTCACCTAATGTGTAGATATTTATACTATGGATGACTAATCTGAATTAGTCACCTAGACTCTTTTTGCACTAGGAGAGAAATGAGCACTTCTACAGCAAAACTCAGCTCTATTTCAGACTTCTGCATCAAAAGAAAATAAGCATCTGTTTCCTTCCATTGACTAAAAAAGGAACCTAAATGGTTACCTCCGAAGTAGGCATTTACATCACAGATGTGTGAACTGCTGTGAGAGGTCTCCAGCCCCTTGAAAGTGAAGGCAGAGTCTGAAACATATATTAAGGAAGGAAAAAAAAGGCTTAGAAAGTCATGAAAGAAAATAAAAAAGATAAAAGAAAATTTAGGATATACCATGGACAATGTAATGTTAAAAAGTAATATAGTAAAGGACTGGGAGAATGCAGAAGTAGTAAAAAACAACGGAGCACTAAGAAAAACAACCTTCCATATTAACAAAAAAGGTAACATGCAATAGAACTAAGTTGAAATCCATCATTTAGTATTTTCTAATTTGTTAAATAGAGTGCTGATTGAGCATCTGTTGATCATTAATCGGGTACTCTGGCTCAGGAGCTGAGGTCCTGGGACTCTGAGGATGACCTATTCCCTAGGCTTAGTTTGACTTAACCTAACACGGAATCATGGCTTTTAACACTGGTGCAGCCCCACTATTTCCAACTCCTTCACATTTAAACTGTCCAGCAAACATTCCAGCTGCAGTGCTCATCTCTTCCTACCATGTCTGTTAAGTAAAGTAAATCAGGAAAAATTAACAGGTGAAGGGGGTAGTCTTCTGACAGACTAGCTCCCTGTAAGCATGGGATCAGCACTAACACAGAGGGACAAGCCAGGAACATGTTGCACTGCAAACTTAGATTAATTAAATTGAACCACACCCTATTTAAATCCAGACTGTGAGAGACCTGCTCTTTTTACTCTTCTTCCTGGGTCACACGTTCCTGTATCCTCCCTCATGTCAGCGCTGTTTATGCAACTACACATCCAGCTGGTTGAGGGAGCTGATCCAGCTGAAAACTACTCCCTTCAAGCAGGGTCAGCGTTCAGCCTGTGCACCTCTCCAAGGTGGTGTACCACAAAAACATTAATGCCAACACATTGCAACCTGGACTCGAGCCCATTGATATTGCTGTGGAACTGCACCCTTAACTCCTCTGGCTCGGGGAGACAGGATACAGTTTTCAACCTGCTAACTTATAGTCTCAATTATCCTTCTAAAAAAAAGAAGAAATCCATCTAAACGGAAAAGTATTATATTAAATGGCATACCAGAGGATCTTCTGAAGGAAGAAAATGAACAGTAAAAAAAACAGCTAAAGAAACACAATCTTTGTCATCCCGCCCCGCTGCACATGAAAGTAAGAAGCTGAAACAATTCGCAAGACTACGAGGAATGAAAAGAAAGGAAGATTCTCTTCTGCGTAGCAATTTCTAAGTCGCTTATCACAAAATGTCAGGGCATACCCATCATGCATTTTCTCAGCTAACATAATTAAGTCTAGAAAAATCAAAGGCAAAACTGAAACTGAAATATCTGGTGTTCTATTTCCTTCTTCCTTCCTGTAGGCTGCAGGAAGAGAGACCATCTCCACTACTCTACTCTTTGCATTTTTTTGTCCTTCTCCCAGTAAGCAGTGCCAGTCTCTGCTTTGCTGCTACTGCTCCCAATTCTGCCAAACAAAATCAGAATCAAAGTGACTTAATAGTTATCAGTGTCACTGCAGGCCACAATGCTCTGAATAGCAGCAAACTGCAGAACTGAAATAAAATTTAACAAAAAAAGACAACTGGTATAGACATACTGGAAAGAACAGCAGAGACATTTGCCAACTGAACACAAACCTTGAGTTCAAGTAATCAATGTGTTTTGAGAAGTTTTCTTCGCAAACCATGTAGATAGCCTACCATGCCACCTTCCA
The DNA here is from genome assembly GCF_000687285.1 of Phaethon lepturus. Taxonomy (NCBI): domain Eukaryota; kingdom Metazoa; phylum Chordata; class Aves; order Phaethontiformes; family Phaethontidae; genus Phaethon; species Phaethon lepturus. The sequence goes on from NW_010533655.1 coordinate 14,891, forward strand.
AAACAAAAGCTGGTGAAAGTTTCTTATTTTGCCTAGGTAAGGAAACAGTTCTGAGCTCTGCCTGTTTGGCTCAAACAACTTCTTGAACTTTGCCATTTAACTATAATGTTATTTTCTCATGCCTTCCGGTTTCCCCTTCTGTCCAGATAAGACTGTGTCCTTAAGCACACGATATTGACACCATGGTTAAGAAATGCGGTGTTTGCAACGCAGTGGCATCCAGAGGCACCACTTCAGGGACAGGCTGCCCCTGTACCAGGCACCACACATGCCTAAGGCATGGCCGCTGCCCCGGAGAGCTTACAATTCATGCACAGAATGAGAAAACAGGTAGACCCAAAGAAAGAGAAACTGAGAGGGAAAATTAGTAGCAGCCAGCAGTCACAGCTCAACAGCTGCAGAGCTTCCATGCTCAGGCTAATGATTTTAACTTCCTTCTTTTGACATTACTTTCTCCTAAGCTAGCTCATCCTAATTTTGCTGACAATCCCTTTTCCAAAGCTCAGTGCCACATGGTGTTTAGTTTGAAGTGACCCCTGCCGAAGATGACAATTTTAGATAGGCCTTAGGCATTGCTATGTGGCCATTTATTATCGCAACTACTCGCACTGCCTCAGCTTGATCTAGGACTAAATAGCATTAATAAGCAAAAAGAGAGAACATCACTGTTAATTCAGACAGCGATGTCAAACTTCCCAGTTGCAGACCTGATCTGAACACAATGTATGCAATGTGTGTGGCATTTAAATTCCACAAATATATGACTTTTTTAGTCTGAGATTTTTAACCTTGGCTATGGAAGCTTCATTTCCCAAGATAACTAATATTTATTTGCCCGGGTTTCCCCCCATACCAGAGTTAACACGCAGGTAAAAACAGCCAAGGCACGTAATAATAATGTCAATATTGGTTATTGCACTGCTGACTGTTTTAGCAGATCAAAACAAGGAGCAGAGAAGTCCATCACAGGGGGAGGGGAGGATGGTGGGAGGAATATAGACAGGGAGAGGGAAAGAAAAAAGCACAGTTAAAGAAACAAGCACCCTAGAAACATAGCAGCGGACAGAAAAGACAACATACTTTTGCTTCTAATAATATTGAATTAAAGAAGACACTTGAGTTCCTTTGTTGCTACTATTGGTCACACAGAGGCCACATTCTTTCCCTGATCCTTATATAAACCCACTGACATCTGTAGATTTTCCGTGAAAAGGAGGTAACAAACAGTCAAACCGATTCCCCAGCCCATAAAACATAATCAAGAACAGAACTGTGTTACCCTATAAATAGGGCTAAGAGTAAAAGACAACTGCTGCTCTGAAGTGTGGCTCCATATTTGACTGCTCAGATGGAGAGCTGACATCATTCATTAATACGATCTATTCACTCTGGTCTCCTCAATTAGCTTTTCAATAATTTTACACCTAGCAAAACAACAGGACCTCCCACAAATACTCCTCCCTATAAAAGTTCACAAAAGTTCTGTCAACCACTCAGTCCTGCTTTGCTCTCAACTCACTGACCTCATCCGTTTCTCCTGTGCCATTTACACCCAAGTTTCCCAGTTATTGTTGTCATTTTACTATTGTTTCAGAAACATTTACTATAACAAGATACTCTTCTATTTCTTGGCATTCCAGTTCGCCCATTTTTATGGCTGAGGTTATTACACTGTTCTAGCTACTGCCCTTGAGGCACTCGCTTCAGACTCCAAGTCACTGTGTTAAGAAAACACACTACTTGATTATGTATGTGAAGTCATTTTCCCTAACATATAATCTATAGCTTTTACACTTACACTTCTACACACCTTATTATCAGGAACACAGAGTGAGAAAGCTCACTCTGTTCCTCCTGCCCCGAGCTCTCCTCAAACGTAACACCTTTCTTTGCTGAAATTCTTCTGTACCACTAATGCCCTACTGCACCTCAGGAAAGAAAACAGTTTTGGTTTCCCTTTGACACCTTAGCTGATAGCAAATAAAACTTAGGGGAGAACACAAACAAAGTGTTCCTTCCACAGAGCACAGAAAAACGCGATCAGCTATGCCTGGGATATCTCCCTACCAAAGAGGAGGGGAAGCGTAACTAAACGATTCCTCCTTCTAGCTCAGGATCGCACTATCTGGGGACAGCGAGAATTTAATTCACTCCAGCTGACCGCCTGTTCAACCAGCGAACTGTGAGCCAGGGGTGGGGGGCCAGCCTCGAACAGCCCCACCGGCACCCCTCTGCAGAAAGGGGGCTGCAGAGGCTTTAGCCTTCCCCCCCAGGGAAGCACTGCAAAACAGGCTATGCCACTCATGACAGTGGCCTGGAGTTTTCTAAAAATACATATTTAAGCCCACAGACTGAGGATGCTTGCTTACTAGGAAAAAAAACCCAAAACATAAGCTCTTAAAGACAATTTTCTCTTTGTTATTAATTTTTTACAGTCTCCAATTTCTGAACTACGAACTTAAAAATTCAACCTGTCCCTCCTACACCACAAACTAAGACCTCACCGAATACCAGGTTCAGACGGAGGATACTTCAGTGCTCCCTGCCATACCCAGAACAAATACTCAACATCAGTTGCTCTCTCACAGTCTGAGGTTTGCAGGAACCTCCCAAAACCTCAATGCCGTTTTCTGCACCACCTGTCTGATACCATTCTGCTACAGACCAAGCTCTTCCCAGAAAGCTGCTGCAGCACCACAAGTTTTCCATGATTTCTAGACAGGATGTTGTCCTAGGTCCCTGATTTGCAACGCAATGCAAGAAAGTACAAAAGTCACCAGAAACATCTGCATATCCAGTACACGAAAAACAAAGCAAGTCTTCATTTTCAAAGCATTTTGCTCTTATCCAACCCTCAGTCATCTTCTCCTGAGCAAATGTTTATTGGTATCACTCAAACCAGTATGTGTTCGTATTGTACACTCCAAAATTTAACTTTGCTTACCATGATATCACCATTGGTTGCTATGGAAATTGCTATACTACCATCCACCAAAATTTTTTACTGCTGAAGTATTTTGGCAGACTGTTTGATGTTAAGTGTCAGAGTAATAAGAGAAATCATAAGTGTTTATTCTCCCATCATTCTTAAAACGGTGCTTCATAACAAAAACCTGCTAGGAAGTGATTACATGCTTGGCTTCAAACGTGTAGCTCTGGACAGGACTGGAATCACAACTATCTCCTTTGTTTTTTGAGAGAGAAAATAAAGTACATTATGAAAACAAGCTTCAATTCTTAAAACACTAATTCTTAAGTTGGAAATCAAGATATGATCAACGTCTCTCCAACTTCTATTTCTCTTTTTCACTTCCTCGTTGTTTGTTTTTTGGGTTTTTTTTAACTAGTGCAAAACAAGGCCTTCAAATTAGGAAGGGAGACCTCATCAGACTCGTCAAGAAGTCATCTTTCTGTAAGACTACATGTTGTAGTGGTTGCATTTGCGGCTACAACCCCTACCCCCATTTCTGTACATTAATAATACCAGCACAGTGACAGTTATTGTCACATACTGCACGTGGGAAGCTGGCAGGGTCCCTCCCCTAGGCTCCGGGCCCCGAACACCCAAAGTCAGCGGCTCCCCAGGAGGCTGACCCCCACCCCCCACCTTGCCAACACTACCTCTCTCAACAGCTTCAACGATTAGCCACTGGCCAGGCAAGAGTCACAAAAAGCTGGATCCCCGCGTTCCCGTTACCCGTCCCCACCAGGCCTACGCCGCCACCCCCAAAAATGAAAAAGCAAAAACTCTGACACGCGCAGAAAGTCCGATTTAACCCAGATATGGCATGAAACGACACGGTGGGACTCCAGCACGGCCGAGAGCAAGGAGTCAAAAACGAACCTCTGCGATCAGAGCTGATAGAGGGGCGGCACAGCCAGCACCAGCGGGGCTACGGGCTATTTTAAAAACCAAAAAAACCCAGTGAGAAACAAACCAGGGCAGCTAGACGCGGCCCTGCAGCAGGCAGCGCGAC
>NW_010533656.1:0-12570 GCF_000687285.1 Phaethon lepturus
TGCTGAGGGTGCACTCCATCCTACTGTCTATGTCACTGATGACGATACTAGAGTACTGGTACCAGTACAGACCCCTGAGGGACACCGCTCATCACCAGTCTCCGTCTGGACATTCAAACATTGACCACTACCCTCTGTACTCTACTCTTATTATAGTGAATAAGTCAAGGAAAACAGAGTTGCTAAAAAGAAGATAACTCTCTTTAGTGGGTAGCAAATACCTCCTTCCTTATAAGCGTTAATATATTAGATTGTGGAAAGTAATGAGTTAGATTCAAATACTCCCTCCTGTTCTCCAAAACACTGTGCTACACAGTTGTAATTCTGCTTTATCAGTCTTGAAAATCCATTGCTGATAGGCTTGGACTTTGTTAGGCTTTGTCTTTGAAAAAGTAAATGGACACTGCATACCCTCTATGCTCTTATGTACGTCTCAACAGTCTGCTACTGCAGTGTTTGGATCCTGAATACATCTGAAGCTGGAGATTATTCTTCCATTTTCTTCTTTCTTCTCTCATGTTTGACATAGTTGTGATCAGATTCTCAACAGTTGAGGCACCCCAACAGCTTTCTACTCTCAGTTTAAAATTCCAGCTTTTCAAACTACAATTAGTAAACTTCTGCTGTAAACATCATTCCTAACTGCATGGAGAAATCGCTTATGGCTAGCAGGATATAAACAGGTACTAAACTTTTTTTCTATACAGAAAAACAAACTTGCGTTTGTAATTCTAATTTGCCTTATACTTCTATTCGGATTCGAGTTTGACATGGGTATTTAAATTCCAGGAAATAGAAGCACTTACAGGCAGTTCACTAAGTGAAAAGTTACTCCAGAAAAACATGCCTAAATTTTCTTTCTTTAAGTCAGTGTTATTTTTATGCACTTGCCAGTATTGTATTGTCACTGTGGGTGTGGGTAGTGGGAAGCAGGCAGTCATGCTGCAGAGTTTTATTATTTCTGGCTGGGAAAGGTGCCCATTTGCCACTATGGCTTCTTTAGTTTTTCACGCCTGCTTTTCCCTGTTTCAAACCTTGTGGCGTAGTGCTTATCATCGGCAGGTTCAGCTGTGCTCTGCAGAAAGCTACTTTTACGGGTCAGGCATACTGTGCCTTGCGTGAATGGGTACATGTCTGGACCGAGTTTAAGTCACTGAGCTGCAGCAAAGGTAGTGACCTCCTTCAGCAGCACCAGGGAAAGGGTTTTCAGGCAGCTGCCTTTGCAAAAACATTGTGAAACTCTGTAAGAAAATAAGTTTTCCTATAAGTAGGTGGAGGAACTCCAGGATTTTCTTGAACAGAGAGGGCTGTAACCTCTCCCAAACATTTCCCACTCCCTCTGAAAACAGGGATAACTAACTCCAAGTACCTTCCATTCTGCAAGCAACATTTGCTAGCATTCTGCATCAGTGATTCCTGAAGCTTAAACAAACCTTACGCATGACACACACAAAAACTGGAATCCAGATCTCTCTGCTTATTCTGGCAGTACTATCTAGGATGTCTTTTCACTGCATTTGCAGAACCAGGAGTCCGCCGGAGTGTGCTGTGACACTGAGTAAGCCAGATGTACTACTGCCATTTCAGTGCTAGCACTGCAGGAGCCAGCGAAGAGGCGGCAGCAGCAGCTATTCCAGAACTGGAAGAGGGTTGGGGCATTGAAAATCTGTACCTGGAAGGAATCAGTGTGTTGCCAATTTTTTGATAGAACGAGGCTCAGCTAAAAAAGTTTGGAGCCACCCTGCAGTCAGCAAGTGACAGGGCAAGCAAGGCACAGCAATTAAAATGGGTCTTTTCAAGCTCTGTGTCCAGTAGTTAAAACTCGACACAGAAGCAGGAGTTCTGAAACTAAGTTGAGGTAAAGCTATTGCGTTTGTGGAGCTGGTAAGTACTGTAAAGGTATTGCACCTAGACAGCAAGTAGTGGAAAAGCTTAATTATTCTTACAGACAAAATTTTTGATGTAAAAGAGAACATTTTATCACCACCTTATAGTCTCTCCTTTCCCTTCCCTCTGCCCTCATACTGCTCGCAGGGTTGAATTCTTCTCATCTTGTTTTTAGATGCCTGCACTAGGATAAAACATGCCCTGTAAATGCTGAAGTGAACTAGCTCAGATGCTGACATTCCAATTTAATGAGATTAAATTCATCCAGGGAGTCTGTTGCTTTTTATGGAGTATGGCTGACCAAAGCAGGTTTTTCTGTTTATGCTACCAAGAATACACTCTCATGTCCTGTTCTTCTGTGTTGTGCAGGACCTGGGTTCTCCAACGATAGAAGAACAAGTTGATCAGCCTACAATAGATGATGAGACTGTGCTTATTGTTCCTTCTTCCCATGGTTTTATCCAGACGGCGGATGATATAGATAGTGAATCAGTCTTGCCCCTGACAACTCTAACAGGTACAACAGTCCCTTTGTATGGTTGATGCTGGAGCTAGGACTCATTAAAGCAGTACAGCACTTTTGAGTTCCTGTAAACAGTGCTTTATAAACCCTTGCTTTCTCTTAAATAATTTTCCGTGTCATTGCTATGAAACTTTAAGCAAGTTAGTTACCCCACTTGTGGAAGTGGAAGAAAGTCCCACTTAACCTTGTGGGAAAAGCATTAGAACAGCAGCTGATTCATTACGTGCTGAGATGTTTCCATCACCCTTGAGCCTTGAATTAGTACACACAGGCTAATAAGTAACTCTTTCTTTAGTGTGCGTTTCTTCATGCCTGGTGCTTGAATGAAATTTGTTTCTTATTTGAGAGATCAGAGGCATCAGAAATGCACTTGATACCTCTCATAGCGAGGGGCTGGGCTATTTGGGGTTTGCACAGCATTCGTCTGGAAGGGCTTGCTAGCTTCCCAATGCCAAGGGTCATCTCAGACTTGGAAGCAGCACAGATACGTTCTCCTACTGCTGCATGTAACAAATACTGCTTTCCAGAGGAAGGGCTCTCCTTGCAAAGCCATCTGAGGGTCAACACTGGGCCTGATGCAGTAATACCTGCTGAATCCAAATGTGAGTCAGGCTGGTTGCATCCATATTAGTCATAGCTTACCTTGAAACTAGAAATTGAGAACTGACTAGTTTCATTTGAGTAATATTGCTCAAAATGGTTAAAACTCCATTCTGTGTTTTCTGTCTCATAAGTGTGTATTTTGTACCTTGTTACAATGGCACAGTAAATAATAGTTCTAATGTAGTGTGTCTCTTGACAGATCCTATCCTACAGCATCATGGAGATGGGTCACACATTATTGGCTCATCATTGGGCAGTCCTGACTCAGAAGATTCGAAGGATGTTGAAGATTTAGTGAGCTGTCACTGAGAAGCAGTAATCATGTCCATTATCTATTGACCGTGTTTGAATTGTGAAATTAGTTACACCCCTGTGCCACATTTCCAAAGAAAGCAGTCAGTCCGTGTCTTTAAACAGAAACTTCCAGTTTGAAATGACAACAGTGCACTTTCTCTGCTCAGGCTATTTACCTCATTTGTAAAGGGTTACAGAGCAGCCAGCCGAAGCCTGATGTACTACATCTCAGCCAGGGTGTTTCAGTGATTTAAAGAATCTCTGTTGCAGTGCTCACTGCTAGGATCCACGTGCTCAATTCTGATCTGACTTGTTACTGGTGTGCTGAACTGCACATCTGGAAAACTGGACAGAAGGCAAGGATTGTGGACCGTAGCCTCCTAGTGCCGCAGCAAGAATTAGTTTGCACATGTTTCATGAAGAATGAGTGAGGATTTCTGCACTTACTGACTCTTGTAATACATGGAGTAAGAGACTGTTACATTTCAGGAAGAAATGTATTCCATCAAAGACTTCAGGGAGCATGGGCAGTATCATGAAGAAATGGTCTGTATTCCCATCTCATCTGGCTTGTTAGTACGTCTACAGCATAGGACTCGAGACACATGCTTATGGGACTTACCTGGTCTGCTTGTTCCTGAGGAGTCCGTTGCTGGCAACGGATAGAGCTCAGAAAGATCACTTGTGGAAATTTTTTTTTATTTTATTTTTTTATTTTCTTTTCTTTCATCACTACAGTGAGCTGAATAAAAAGGGAAGGGCTGTGAGAAAGGGAAGCTACTGGGACCCACCAGCCTCCCCCCCCCCCCCCTTTCACCCCTTTAACTTCTTTGAAGATTGTTGTGAGTAGGCTGGAACATTTGTCTCTCGCTGTTTACATGACACTACCAGCTGCCTCTCCAGAGGTGATTTATGCAGCACATTAGTAGATGGGGGGTGGTGTGGAGGTGGCAAAGTCTTGGAGAAATAGCTCTGTGAGAATTTGAGCATAGGACCCCCAGGCAAAGGAAGCCAATTAATTCCTACATTCAACGGTTTGAAACAGACACTAGGCTGAGCAGCAGCCTGTTAGCTAGGGATCGAGAGATAAAGCTATAGAAACTAAAGACTCATGTATAAATTATTTTATTTATTTCTGTAATTAGCTCTTCATAATCAAGAGTTGGTCTTTTTCAGTCTGTGGTTTTGTTAATGTGAAAAATAAGGTGTAGTTTCAAATGGTTGCCTAGGGAACAGAAATAATTGTATATTCAGTTTAAACAAAATAAAGAGTATTTGTCTTATGTAACTGTAAGTTGCCATTTATTTATACTGATACAGATCCTTGCAATGCTGCAGTTTATTTGTACAGTAATAAAAAATGCAGTTTTTTCCAAAATGAAAAAGCTTGTGCCATTCTGAAACATCAGTACAACTGGAATGTTCATTAAGTGCAACAGTAGCTCTTCAAAAAAAAGCAGAATGTCACATCTTATGGCAATAATTCTCCCCAACAAGAGGGACATTACATATACATTTACATGAAAATCATGTACTGATTTATCCTTGCACAACCCACTTCTTTCTTCTCAGGCTGATTGTCCTCACATCAGTGTCTCAAGTAGAGCTGAGAGCTGAGCTGAAAGCAGTCTTGACACAGTAGCATTGTCGTTGGGTATTCCCTATGTCCATCATTTACCCACTTCATGGAAGTACAGGTTGGCACATATACATAACATGACAATAGAAAATAATATATAGTAAATTAGGTTCCTGAATTTAGGCTCCAGGTCTCCTTGTCGATACCAGTAGATCTAGAAGAGAGAAGGAGTTTGTATTATTTTAAAATGCCAGGTACTTCTGAGGAAACTTCTATGGTAACTGGCAACTTCTAGACTTTTTTTTGTATAAAACAATGCAGCTTCATCTGACTGGACAAAATGAGGTGTAGAGTCCAGCTAATTTTCTTAACAATTTAGAAATACCACCTGATTTCTTAGTATGCTTGTGGAACTCACAAAAAAGAATTTGGCAAGGTGTTTCTCCCCAAACAAGGTTGTTTGTGAAACTAGGGTGCCACGTGAGCTATAAAGACATGGGTTGTCTCGTCAGCTTTGTTGAAGAGGGTGGGTGCGTTGGGGTTTTTTTAACAGTCAAAACTGGCTACATCCTGGCTGATGAAGACGAATGTCAGGTTTTGCACTCCACTATCCTGGGCACAGCCATGGCTACCAGCTGTAGAACCAGAAACTGGTATGGAACAGGCACCACAGTGCAACTTCCCAGCTTACCCAGCAGTGAGGGGCAGAGGCTCAGGGCTGCGACCGTTCCAGGTCACAGCTGGAGGAAGAAGAATGTTCCAAGTATGAAAAACTACAGCAGAGGAAGGAACCACTGCTGTCCTGCCCATGGCAGGGGGTTGGACTAGATGATCGTTGAAGGTCCCTTCCAACCCAAACCATTCTATGAACTCTGACCTGCCAGTTCCCTTTGCCAATGCTTGGGACCAACTCTCCTGGGGTGCCGCAACTGTTGAGTAGAGGGACCTCTGCTACTACCCCAATGAAATGCCTCCTGCTGTAGCTTCCTAGCACTGCAACTCATCCCCTGCGCATGAAAAGTCACTGACTTCTGCAAGTGCCTGGCTGGCCCCACCACGTCGAGTTGAAGTGTTCTGCTCCACCACTAGCCTTCGGCAGCAGAATCCATCTCTGCATTCCCATCTCACTGCTCGGCTCTCCAGCTTTGTACTTTGTCTCCCCTGGCAGCTACAGGTGGCATTGTCACCGAGGTGACACGTCGTGCATCGCAGCTAGTCTGCAGAAGTTGCCTTAGTTCACTCACTCTGCAGTAAACACAAAACTGGCTATCACTCCATCATCATCAACTTGCTTTATAGCGGCAGCAAAGCTTATCTAGGAGAGTGTAAAAAAGGCGGCAGCACCACATAAAGCAGATTTTATTCAGATTTCATCCACAGTCAGAGACTCAAAAGCTTGCACAGCAAACGCAGTGGTACTTACAAGTATGCCAGCAGAAATGCAACACAAGGAGATGCAGAAAGCAAAAAATATATTCACAGGTTTTGGAGGTAGTTGCGGGAAGACAAAAGCACTGATCAGAGTGACCTGCATGGAGGAAAACAAAGATGAAGACTTTACTCTTGCCCGCTGTCAGAGCTGCTACGAGAAGAGGTTCTCCCATCCAGCTCTGCACGCCCCTCCCTGCTCTTGAACTCCCACTGTGCGAAGAGCTGGAGGGAAACGTAAAATTCTGGAGGAAGACTGCTTTGACACAACTACAGACTTAGGGGTGGGAAAAAAATGACGACAGCTTTGCTACTCGGGCTCATTGCTGGAAACAGTCCTCCAAACACCCAGAGAGCCAGCAGGCATGGAGGTGCCTTCAGCCAAGCTTTCCACCAGCTGGCACCTTGGCTGTTCCTAACTCCTCCCTGCACCTCGGCTCTTGAACAACGCTGCCGCCATGGACCGCAGAACCGATGCGAAACCAACGCAATGGCATTGGGTTTGTCTTTAAAGTTTGGGGAAAGCAGAGCTCGAGACAAAGTGACAAACTTTGGAAAAACTCCTATAAACCATAAATAGAAAGAAAGAAATCATAAATAGAGAAATCATAAATAGATGGAAATAAAGAGAAGCGAACAAGTTCTCCTGGGTCATAAGCACTTTGACAACAGGAGAATGCCTTTCTTCAAGCCACATTTTAAGATCTGGCTGTGCAATAAAAAGTCCCAAGTCCATGGGCAGATTGGCCATCCTGGCTGAACGTGAGGCTGAGTGAGATGACAAAGAGTTTCAAAAGACATATGCCCTAAAGCGACTGCCTGGGCCCCAAACTACAGCTTGTTCGGTCAGTGAAGTTTCGCTGCCCATTTTGGGGAGGAACTCTGGTTTTCACCCTGTCACCTAAGGGAGGCACGAAACACAGGATGGGATGGGGGATACTTACTACAAGCAGCAAGGACGTTAAGCCGCCAACAACTAGATTGATGACTCTGTCCTGAAGAAAAGAGAGGACGGTTACACACATGCCTTGGCAAGAAAATAAAAAAAAACACATAAAACAGAGCAATAACCAACAAAGCCAAGAGCACCGCATCAGCCAGGACCCGTGTTATCCCCAGCACAGCCAGCAGCACCATCCAGGCTCCCTGGTCGGCTCTGCAACGCAGGAGGGCTTCCCTTCCTCCAACTCCATGGGCCTCAGGGACGTTGTACCGGCCAAGTCCCTGTGCCCCAGGGTTGCTTATTTGCAGTTGGCTTCTTTGCTACATCCAAATCGATCACAGTTGTGCAAATCCTTTTCAAAAAATTTTAAAACGTGGGAGTGCACAGATGGAGGTTGTCAGAAAAAGCTTGTTTTAGCCTCAGTGCCTGAGAATGAATAGCTTGATAGTGTCTTCGGTGGGAATTTGTGGGCTGCTGGCAAGGAGGTGAAGTGTTCCCCGCACCCCAAACGTTCCCCGCTAACACCAGCAGACCTGAACATACCTCGGGGTGGCCCTGCTTGGACAGACAGATATCCCCCACACACTTCTTCCTGCTGCTCCCCATCAGTATAAAACACTTGGCTGGGAGGAGACGACCTTTTTGCACCTGGGGAGAGGCATCTCTCGGTGCCAGCATCGCAATCCCACCCCGGATGGCATCAGGGCAGGGACCGGCAGTGACACCGGGCTGCGTGACTGCAGGCTCAGAGGAGCGCCCGGGGCAGGACCCCGTACTGACACCGGAGTAAGAGACGACTTGATGCAAAAGGAGAACATTCCCATCCCTGCCAGAATACCTGCCTCCTCCCTTTCTTCACGGTGCTGCTCTGAATATAAAAAAGTACTACCACCAAAGTCAGACTGGGTTGCACGCAGTCCGGTGTAACACCCCAGACGGCTGGGTCCCGAAAAGAACAGCTACAGCAGAACAGGTGTGCACATGGAAAAAACCCAGAACTTCAATTAAGTATACTGAGAGTCATTAAATAGCTATGGTTAAGGAAAGTGAGGAAGGAGTTTAAACGGTGAAAGCATCTTGCCCAAGACATGCCAGCCAGCAGGCAGGGCAACCCAGGTTTCCCTCCACCTGGTCTTGCACCCTTCTTCCCTCCTAGTGTTACATCTTGGGGGATGATTTTTAGAGGGAGAAGCCCCAGGTCAAGAAGAAGTGACGCACAGCAGCAGCGGGGCAGGAGGAGAAGGCAGAGAGCAAAGCGTGCTCTTGCAGGAGAGCACCAGCCCTGACCTGAGGCTCGGTGGAGGTCGGGTGCCCGAGCCTGCAGTTCAGTAACAGGCGGACGCTGCGCCCTGGTCGTGTTCGTCCCGACAGGAAAGCACCACAGCAAGGAGACTCTTTAAAACCTCTTCTATTAGTCCCTGGCTCCGCTATGTAAAACCAGACAATTTATGCTCCTACAGCGCGGAGGCCCCAGGCCGTGGGGGCACGGCGGTGGCTGCAGCAGCGGGAAGTGACCCACCTCCGTAGGAAGTTGTCACCAACACCCCCTGCGCAAGGTCCTCGCCAGCCGGGCACAACCCCCTTCTCCGCTCCAGCGTGGTGTTGGTGATACAACAGCAGCCTCTGGGAGCCACCTGCAAGGTACCCGCCATCGACCCCAAAAAATGAGCTAAGAAGAATTAACTCCAGGCAAATGACGGAAGCAACAGGGCGATATGCAAGCACGCTACCTCCACGGGAGCATATCGTGACAGCTCGGCTGGGCTCCTTCACCCAAGCTAAAATAAAGTAATTAAAGACCTCAAAACTAACTTTAGTCTAGACAGTATGCGAAGGGGTCCTTACCACCAAAAGCGACTCTGATAACCAGGAGAGGACGGCGGTTTTGCTCTGCCCCTGCCCTGCAGACCCAGCTGAGCCCACCAAGATGATTTTCACAGCGAGGGACAGGAGTTTGCATGCGGGCTGGGCTCCCCAGGGACGAAAAGGGTGGCAGGAGGCAAGGAGCTGGATCCCTTCTCCCTTTGTGCCACAGGGCGGTGGGTTTCAAGCAGCAGAGGAAGAGAAGGGAAAGCAGAGGAGCCGGCTGCAGAGCAGCAGTGGGCCGCCATCCCGTACGGCCAACCCGGTGAGCGCACAGTCACAGCCAGCTCTCTGCGGTGGAGCGGACACACGGACAGGATACACCACCCAGAAACTCAGCCATGATTAGGTTTCTTCTAATTAAATAGAGACTTGGAGGGTGGCAATTTTAAGACAGGGAGAATTCACCCATTTTGCCAGGACAGAGACTGGTCTCCCCGGAGAAAACGAGGGGGTCGGACTCGGTGGTGACAGCGGAGCATGTTTCTCTGCCCGTTTTACGAGGTGTGGGAGAGAGCGTCCCCCCGGCACAGGGACCCCTCATCTCACGCTGCGGAGTGATGGACATCGCAGCGACAGCCACATCGAGTACGGACGCCGGCAGCGGAGTGGCTTCGCCATGTGGCAGCCAGTCCCTGCGGGTCAGGGCATCCCCCTTCCCCATGTTTAAACCCGCGGTCGCTAAAATTTTCCAAATGCGTCGCCAGCAGAAGAAGGTATTTCAGGATCTGGGGATTAGAGCCACTGATCCTGAAATCCCAGGCTTGGCAAAGCGGTGAGAGGCTGTATTCCCTGGTGCCCGCTGACACTTCAGCCCAGGCAGCTTAGCACAGCAAAAAGGTTAAAAATACACAAGCAGAGGCCGAGACGGCTAAAGGGATTGGCGATGACGGAGCCTTTCACCTCCGCACCGTGTCCGAGTGCGCAGCCCAGCCCAGGCAGACGCTCGTGAACACCGGGCACACCGAAATGGGCTGCGACGAGCCACGTGTCCTACAAGCCATGTCACCCAGCTGGCACGGCCAGCTCTTGCAACAGCTGATTCAGGGAGGATTTTTCTCCAGGATCGCTATGTATTATGATAGCTGCTAGAGTAAAAAGACCCAAAAAAATCCATGTGCACACCAGAACAGGGAGCATGCAGGCTGCTGGAGGTCACCTGCACCTGCTCAGGGTGTGCACACACGGACACTAACTTCTGACACAGCCTGGCAGCACGCGATGCGCTGATGGGGATCCCTTTCAGCCAGCCAGCAGCCAAGATGTGGCGAGCTGCTCGCCAGACGGGTGATGAATTCCGTGTTTCAGCGTTGCACAAGCTGCATTTTGAAACAGGAGGATTCCTGCCCTCTCGCCCTATGCCAGGGATGGTGTTGCAGGGGCTGGAGGCACCGGGCTGGCCCCAGGGAGCTGCTGCGGTGTGGAGGTCTCCCCTCCAGCTGCCTCCGGGCAAGGGAGACAAGGTCAGGAAGCACCATGTCCTTGCAAAGCGGGAGGGCACAATCGAGGATCCTTCTGGATCTAGATCCCTCCGAGCAAGGGAAACTGAGGCAGGACTCGGGGTGTATCCGCATCACTGCGCCCACAGAGCGACAGCTTTGCTCTTCAGCCCGTTCCAGCTCGACACCTTGCATCCTCCAAGGTAGCGGCTTGCAGGCTGAGCCCACAGGGAACAAGCTCGTGGCAGAGGCTTGGCCAGGATGAGGGAATGGGCTGGTGCCCTGGATGGTGGGTACCTGGTGGCATCTCTGCAGGCATGATGGAAAAGCCATTTTTATGCCTTACATCAGCAAGTCCAGATGGTCAGCAGCAATCGCAGCGAGGCGCCAGCCCACTGCAGCCATAGGGGATACCTTAATCTAGTGCCACATTAAACTCTGTGGAATAGCAGACAGTATATGCTACCCGTGAGAACTGTGCTCAGGACCACGATGGCCACCCTCCTGCTTCAAGACATGGGGAAATGCTGTTGTGCCCTCAACGGCTCCTCATTCCCATCTTGGGGGCTCCGTCTCTCTTTTTATTGCCTTCTGCTTCCAACCAGCAGCAGTGAACACCCACCTGCTTATATTTAAATGCTCCCATCATGGAGGAACCCAAGCAACTTCTACTTTCAACTTCTTTCCCAAGAAGTCCTGCATCTGTGATGCTCCATCTCCTCTGCCTCCTTACCACTCGTGCCTTTGCTTTGCATCATCTCATACCTGCTCGCTGCCAGCGCTGCATCCCTAGTAACCACAGCTGAATCCACAGCGCTTGGCATTCATCAGCATCGTCTTGCTGCGCTCTCTCCTCCCACTAGAGACCTTTTTGGTACCAGCTTGCCCCCAACCTCTGCTTGGCAGCCAGCACAGGAGGGCGAGCTCAGCAGGAGCAGCTCGACCACGGCAGGGGAAGAAGACCAATGCTGCTGCCCGGCTCCCTTGTCCCCACAGCCTGGCTTTAGCCCCAAAGCCACCAACTTGTAGATCAGGAGAGCGCAAGAAGAGGGTATCCCCATCTCTACACCCATCTCCAACCATTGGCAATGGTGCAAGACCTCTGAGTTGGGCGCAGGGCTTCCTGGGGCAGAGGGTCCCAGTTTGCTGGAACCAGCCATCACTTGCAGAGACCTGAAAGCGGAGTCAGGGCACGGGCAGATGCGCTTTTCCCAGCAGACCTGCTCCCATTCTAAGGCAAAGTTTAGCTTCATCATTTCTGAGACCAAACATTTCCAGCTCTGGACCTTACCGGCATCTGTCTCTAAGCAACCCCAATGAATCCTGGAGGAAACCATCCCAGGCCTTCCCCAGGACAGGGATCCCTTGTCCATCGGACATGGGTATGGCAGGGAGAGACCATCGGCCGCTGCCAGTCCCATACGACAGATTCCAAAAACTGGCACAGGAGATAGGCAGGGGGTGATGTGCAGGTCGCTGGGTCGCCGTTCGAGCCCAGGACCTGGAATTAGCATGCCATGTTTATTATTTACCGCTCTCCTTTGCGAGTGGAGCCTCAACCGGAAAGAGGCAGGGGGGCAGGGATCGCAAGCTTGCCCTGGGCTAGAAAGTTTGGGGTTTACCTACCAGGACCACTCCCTGGCTCCGATGGCAGACCCCAGTCCCCAGAAGTCCCCATCCCTGGAGGCTTCTCAAAATTCCTGGCCAAGGATCAGCCATCATGACCGATGAGGTGAAGGTCCCCTCGCCTCCAGCACTCCCCATCAGGGCCGGCATCCACTGGCAGGGGAGACCCGTCCCCCCTCAACTCATCCCCTCCAGGTCTGGCCTGTCCTCCTCCCATCCCACACCCGTCTTTTCCTCTGGTGGCTAGTATCACTTTATCTATGTTTTTATTAAAATTTGTTATTGTTTAAGCAGCATTCCCAAGTATTTGCTGGGGGGAGGGAATGATGCATTTTACACACTTTTACGAATAACTCGGCACAACGCCAGCCCGCACCCCGCCAAG
>NW_010533657.1:0-21970 GCF_000687285.1 Phaethon lepturus
CAGGCCCGGCTGGGGCAGAGCCGCCTGACGCCCCGCCGCCCGTCCTTCTGTTGCAGATGAGTCGTCACGGTCTAACCTCACGATATCGCGCTGAGAGGCGGTGAGCCATGGGGGAGAACAGTCCTGAAGGCAACGTTATCTACTATGAAGTGGAGGAAGACGATTTTACCCAAGATGACAATATGATGGGGTTTGCTGATAAAAACGGGCTTGTTTCATCATCATCTGGGACGGTCTATGACAGGACAACTGTTCTAATAGAGCAGGACCACAGTGTATTGGAAGATGATGAGGATGAAGGACAGTGTGGTGATCACTTGCCTTTTTTACCAGAGGGTCATGAAGAAGGATTTCATTTAATAGCAGATCATGAAGGAATGTCCCAGGGTTATGTGCAACATATTATTTCTCCAGATCAGATTCATTTAACAATAAATCCTGGTTCAACTCCTATGCCAAGAAATATTGAAGGAGCAACACTTACTTTGCAGTCTGAATGCCCGGAAACTAAGCTTAAAGAAGTAAGTAGCTAAATGTGATTCTGAATTTTATGCCTATTGTGCTTTTCACCCGGCAACCTTAAATGCTTTGAAAATGTGTTTTTGTGAAGCTGTTTGTCAGGAGGCAGTCAGGAGTTTCCCTTGTTCTTAAAGGTTGTTATATAGTAGAGTGAACTATATGCCATTAAATCAGCTGTTACTTTTTGTGGGTAATGTTTTGTGCTGATAGGCCTAACTGTTTTCCACAGTCGTTTAGTGGGTCAGCAGCAAAGCTGCGAGTGTCATCATTTTTCACTCTAATATGCTTCTGTTTTCTTGTGAAGCAGCCAGGAAGTACTTTTTGATATGCAGTAACATACTAGATAGCAGGAGATTATGGTGTGTTTATATTAGTAGTGTATGTCACTTTAGTGGTCTTTTATTTTTCTTTTGGTTGGGCAATTATTTCCTGAGTTCAGAGATAACTAAAAAGAACATGAACTCTGTTATTCTGTGGTTAACCACCTTCCTGAGAAAAGTGCATCCGAGTTAGAGGTTAAATTCCAGACTGTTGGCGGTAGCTAAAGTATGAAACTTAAGGTGCCAAACTTAAAATTATTTGTAGTTTTACGGTGTCACTCACAGGCAAACTGTGAGAAGAAAATAAGCGAAGCTTTAAACTGCCTTCTGTTGTATTTTGAAAGCTTAAGTCTGCTTACATACTTAAAATGGCATTTACTTTTAATTCTGTTTCCCTAATGAATTTTAACTGCGTGCAAAGTAGTGAGGGCTTGTACAGACAGACTTGGGATTCTTGCTTTTTATGTGCTAAAGCAATGCAAAGTTGACTGAAATACCAACACAGTGACAACTTTGTACTCTTTTTTTGGCCCTTCTGAGTTAAATAAGGGATGATGTATACAACTGTCTGTGCTAGCATCAGTGGTGGTAGTAGTAGTATCAACTGCTTGTGTAACTGATATTCAACGTAAGAGAGAATTGCAGAAATGAGCCCTTGCTGAGAAAGGAAGCTGGGTTTGAATGCTCTGAATAACTTAGATTAGCAGGGAACTTTCATTATCGCTTGCTCAGCAGTGAGGAAATGGGGCTGTAGAAGGTCAGCTCTGCAGTTATGAAACTTCTGGACTGAGGTTTGTTCAATAAGACCATTTGAATCTAAGGTACTCCTTTTGCTCAGTTACTCATATTAGTAGCTGCTGTATCCTACCTTCTTAGCTGCTAAAATATTTAATTTTTTATGTCAGCCATATTGGAACTTTCTTTTCTTTTTGTAGGATAATAAGCTTGCAAACTGTAGAAGATTCTCTGTCTGAGAAAAGTCTGTACTAGCTAAACAGATGTCGATGACCGTACAAGCAATTAAACTGATTTAATTTCTCCATGCCTCCTTTTTAAAAAAGGCTTGTAAGATCTGGAATTTCCTAATGAAGTCCTTTATTTGAATTTATTTTCCATCTCTTGAATTAATTTGGGGGGGGGGGGGGGGGGGAGAGGGGGAAGTTACACTGTAATTTGAGTGCAGTGGAAATAAGCCCTAAGCATATGTGACACTATTCCATATTGTAAAAGCCCTTTTTGTCCTGCTGTTTCAAATGCTTGTAAGTTGTCTGGAGATGGGGAAGGGAAACCTCTAAACCCCCCGAACATTTGGCTTATCTCTACAAGTCAGCAGTCTAATTCTTTGGCACTTCCAAAACATCTGTAGCAGTTCTAACTCTTGAGATAACTGTTTTAAAGTCTTAAATTTTCAGGTCAGTCTTATACATTTATGATGCAAAAGAGGGTTTTACAGTTCATTAACTACCTTTAACTTCCTTTTATTATATTTCTCACTATAATTCTGTCTGTAAAAATAAATGGGATTATAGTCTTGTATTTCTAATTCATTATTTTTCTTGTTCAATGATGACATAGAAAAATTAGTAATTGAAGGAGAATCTTGTAAACTCAAGATGAGTTCAAGGCAAACGGAGCAGTTTAAGTAGACTTGGGCACAGTGTATCAGGCTCTGCTTTTGTCAGTCTTGTTGACTATTGGACAACTAGTTCTTATTGGACAATTAGTTCCTACTTCTAAGGTAAATGCTTAATTAAGACTGTTCCAGCTTCCCCTGGTGCATCTCCTTGGGAGAGACAGCACACTGTCCTTTGCAAAAAGCATATGTGATGCAGCCACAGCCTTTGTCTTGAAAGCAACTTGTTTCTGTACACTTCGTATCCTGGCCATCTGTGGTTTTTCCTGTTGCTACCATGGTTCTTTTTTGTTGTTGCTTGCGAATGGCAATAGTCTTATGTACTTGCTGCTGTAACTACAAGTCTTTCATGGTCAATATCTACATAATTTTATGTGTATAATCAGTGCTTATTTGATGTGCTAATGTTCCTAATGTGAAAAGAGAATTAAATGCTGCTTTACAGAAAGTTTTATTTTGCTTAGAACACGGTGGTAGTATTGCTTTTGTCTGCAGTATCCTTCTCAGAGTAATTTGTGAAATAAAGATTTGTTTTTTGAGGAAAATGGGGAGCACTGCAGAGCCTTTGTCATAGTTGAGGCCATGAAACTGAAAGTGTTACTGCCACTGCCCTTTAAATGTGTGCATTGGCAGCTAGGTACCAAATCCTTAATGTATAATGAATATTCTTCTTTCAGTTTCTAGACCTAAATGTAAACACCTAGAAAGCTTACAGACTCCTCATTTGATTTTTAGGTGGTTCATGCGTGTAAGTCACTTGTGTATTATGGGAAGTACTGTGGAGAATGTCCTGTAATGGAGTATGTAAAAATGTTAATTTCACAGAATCATTAAGGTTGGAAAAGACCTTCAAGATCATCAAGTCCAACCATCAACCCAACACCACCATGCCCCCTAAACCATGTCCTGAAGCACCACATCCACACGTTTTTTGAACACTTCCAGAGATGGCGACTCCACCACCTCCCTGGGCAGCCTATTTCAATGTTTGACCACTCTCTCAGTAAAGAAATTTTTCCTAATATCTAGTCTAAACCTCCCCTGGCACAACTTGAGGCCATTTTCTCTTGTTTTATCACTAGTTACTTGGGAGAAGAGGCCAACCCCCACCTCACCACAACCCCCTTTCAGGTAGCTGTAGAGAGCAATGAGGTCTCCCCTCAGCCTCCTCTTCTTCAGACTAAACAACCCCAGTTCCCTCAGCCCCTCCTTATAAGACTTGTTCTCCAGACCCCTCACCAGCTTTGTTGCCCTTCTCTGGACATGCTCCAGCACCTCAATGCCCTCCTTGTAGTGAGGGGCCCAAAACTGAACACAGTATTCAAGGTGTGGCCTCACCAGTGATGAGTACAGGGGCATGATCACTTCCCTAAAGTGATTCCAGTGTTAGTGATTTCCACTGCCATTCCAGTTGCCTTAAAACTCTTAACAGGGAACACTTACTTCAGTACCAATACATACCAGTCTATGCTCATGTGTTTTGGTGGACTCAACACAACCAAACTTCAATTATGTTGTAACTGTATTGTAATGCTTGGGTATTTATTGATAACTTGTAGCTGATTTGAACTAAAAATTAAGGGAAAGTTGCTTTACAGTGAAATTACTGTTTCTTTCTCTGTACAGTGCTTCTAATAAGTAACTAGATAAAAATGTGGAGACCTCCAAAATCTCCTCCTCTTCAAGTTACTGGTGGTCATACCATCTAGATCATTTGTTCTATTTAAACACTTGATGCTTTTCATCTTTCCTCTTTTCCCTGTCTTGTACAAAATCAAGGGAGAATTGGATGGAAACATTAACAGCTAGTTTTGGTGTAGTGTATCACTTCCATTGCATACACAAGTATTTCTTGACTAGCAAATCTGTAGTAAGTTAAATGGTTTATGGTAAACCTTGGATCACAGAAGGGGAAAGATTTATCAAGAATTTGCTCTGTATTGTGAACTTCATGGTAGGCTGTCAAGTTACGAGTCCAAACATGACATTTTCCTACATGTTCTTGTATGAATTCATTGCATTTCCTGTACAGCCTAGGTAATTAGTGTCTGTAGATACAAAGAGAAAACAGTGTATCTTAACTCAATTTCTTTTGATACTATATTTTAATATCTCCTCTTTTTTTTTTTAAAGATTATTTAAAGCTGTTACAGTGGAGTGTAGAGTAGCTCTTCTTCCCCATCCCTTTTATAAAAACAAACCAAAAAGCCACTAAAAAATCCACAGTCTCCCTTGTTAGATGGGAATGTAGTGAGGATTGGAAGAAGTGGCCCTTCAACAGGGCAAGATATTTTGAAAAAGGAAAAATTTTGGGGTTGTGGCAGTAAGGCTCCCGAACTGTAGTTTTTAGTAAGCCTCTTAGTATGGGTAGTTTTCTCTCAATCTTACTGGGACAAAATGCTTTTTAGAATACTTGTTCTTTTTCCATCTTCTGTAATGTCTTTCTGCTATCCTTTCCTCCCCTACTGTATTTTGCAATAGCTAAATATTTTTCATGGTATTTACAATTCTGTGGGATAATGTTGCTTCTCATCTGTTACGTGAAATTGGAAAAACATGGAGAACAGGTTCCTGGATGTGTAATTGTCTGTTCAAGTCTGCATTTGAGAGTAAAGTTTTTTCCCTGGATTAGTTGAGTAGTGAGATAAGTGTTGATAATAAATAGCTTAGCAAACTCATCTCCATTTAGCAATACGCTGTTAATATCAACTATATGTAAGAAGCTAAGGAACTGAATTCAGTACTAGCCAAAATGAAAAATACTGCTAGTTATTTTATAGTTGTCTTATGTTTTTCTAGCTTTATACTTATGAAATTTCTGTGCTGTAAGGATCTCTTGTATGTCTAATCTGCTTTAATATTCTCAGAATACTCAGGTTTTATCAAAGGAAGGGGAAGATAGGTGCCAGCCTATTGTTGTGGTATCAACAAGAGACTACAGGTTGAGACTACACAAGAGGTTACTCAGCTCATATGTATTCAGATTTTATAAAGCTTTCTTAAAGGGGTCCTACTGGCAATTTTGTCCCCTACAAAATATGTTGGAAGTAACTGAGAGACTATTTATTTGTGGAGAGAGCCATCTAGAACCAAATTATAGGTGGTATGAGTTTGTGCCAGGGCACTATATGACGACAGTGCTTCGTGAGAAGCTGTTGGAATGATGTGTGTAGTTAACTGAAATCCCTGCCCTTACTGAAGACCTTGTTTCCCAGGCTTACCCTTATTCCAGAGGTGGTGATCTGGACAGGTAAAGCCTGGGTCTAAGTAACCTGGTTGTTAGAGCCCTGAGATGTGTGCCTTAGTGCTTTAGACCCTAGTCTGTAGTTACTGTTACAAAGGCCTTAAACCTCTCTATGTAGAGGAGTGAAAGCATGCAATGAAATAGCCTTTGGGTGCCTCAGGTCTCGAGTACTTGATGTAGGATCTAGTAGGCATGTTCTTAAGAGGAAATGTGGAGCGCCTGTGGCTCAGATTGACACCGTTAAGGGCTATTACTTTGACTATTTGAGAAACAGAAACTGAAAGTGTATACCTTCCGTTGGACCTTATAGCACTGATATGGCCTTCAACAGTACCAACAACTGTTAGCATAATAAATAATGTGTTCCAGATCCCCTGAACTGTACTTGTTCTTGTGCCATGGTAGTACCTGAATGGGAGGCAATTTTTGAACAAAACACAAATGTATTTGAGAACCATTTACAGAGCTCAATAGTGGTTTTACTGAGGGCCTGTTGTTTCTTTCATGTATGTGATACTACAAAAAGCATAAATCAAATTAGTTATTTTATGGAAGGATTAAAAATGATTCAGTTCTTAATTAGGCACACCAGGAATTATGTGGTTTTGGTGTTACTCCTACCTAATTATTCTGAGAGGAGCATGACTTCAAATAAAGTGATTTTTATACTTACCTGACAATAGATGGAGGCATCCTCTGTTATTCTGTTCTCAGCTTCCAAGCTGTGTTAGTAAAGAACCGTGATGATCAAATGCTCTTTTTCTGGTGGGTGTATCTAAAGAAAAAAAGAACAGTTGATGAGTCATGAGATGGGTAGAAACCCATAAGTGTTACACATTTGTTATGTATAGGTTCATCTGATTCTCCTGGTATCAACCCTCAACTCAGTATATGTTGTTTTGAATACAGTCTGCAGCCTTTTCTAAGGGATAATATGAGGTACTGTGAGGTAGGTGTTTTGTGCCTTGGAAAAGAGGAAAATTGCTGTCTTATGTCCTGCTATATTATCTTCCTGGGCTAGTTGCTAGAATACTAAATCTGCAAGTTCCTGCTCCTCTGTTGTGAGTTTGCATTGCCTTTCTAAACACTTCCAAATCAACATCTTTTTGGAATACTCTTCTGCTTCTTGCCTGTCAACCATCAAGTCCTCTCTTGGGCCATGTATCACTTGCAGATGTTAAGGTTTCTCGGCTGCAACAGTCAGATGAAAGCTGTCAGTCTGATAATTAATGCTGAAGATAAATTTATTCAAGCATATCAGATGGCTTATTCCTTCTACTTCACTATAGAGAATGAGGTTTAATTAAGCATTATGACTTGCACACTGGAAGCTTCTACATGCTCTCCTTCTGCCTGTTGCAGAAGCTGGGAAGGTACCAGATCTAGTTCAATGTGAAATTGTTTCCTGGTGATCTAGATAGCTGGCTGAGAAATCTGTAGCACTTGCCTTTTGATGTAAAGCACCTTGCTTCATTCATTAAATTTCAGGCATTGACTATTTTGGTAAGCACAGAAGAGAACAAAGCACAATGAAGGCTGCTTTTAAGATAAAATGAAGTAATAAATGGACTGATAGACCATAGGAGATGGTGAAAACTATGGTTCTGATTTAAGGCGTTAATGAGAATTTGGCACACAGGGCAGTGCTTTTCAGGGTCAGGTTGTAAAAGTACGTTTTCCCTTGCCTTCCTCCTCCACAAATAAGCACCTGAGTGAAATGCAGGTGTTACACAGGGGAGAATTGGATAGGTTTGGTAGCCTCTTAGCACCCTTTCCAATTATTTTATCAGATTTTTAGCTAGAAACATTTCAAATTATGTTTTTCCTTTTTCCCCCTTTTCTATTAGATTACTATTCTGCTATAAGGTCAGCCTGCTTTCCAATGTGTGCCATGCCTTCCTCACATAGTGCAACAGAAATACTAAGTTATCTGATAATTAAATGGCAATAATTTATTTTGTTTTACTTTGAAGTCAAAATTACTCCATTTTCTTTGATGTTTAACTGCAGTTCTACCCTGTCTGGATTCCAGAAATGCTTTAAAAATTAAGTATGCAGCATTTTATCTCTTAGGTTAAGAGATACCAGTGCACCTTTGAGGGCTGTCCACGCACCTATAGCACTGCCGGAAACCTGCGCACTCACCAAAAGACACATCGAGGGGAATACACTTTTGTCTGCAATCAGGAAGGCTGTGGCAAGGCCTTTCTTACCTCCTACAGTCTCAAAATCCACGTTCGAGTGCACACTAAGGAAAAGCCGTTTGAATGTGATGTGCAGGGCTGTGAAAAGGCATTCAATACACTGTACAGGTAGGAAGTCTCTGCCTGTTTCTCTTTATAGATGTGGCTGTTGCTGTTTTGCAAGTTGCGTGTACTTTTTGTGTCTCAGTACAATTCTTATGCTTCTTCCAAGCACAGCTATGAATATAAATTCCGCAAAATGTGGAAATGCTATGCAGACAGTAGAATGACAGAACCTATGATGACATACTTAGTTTATTTATATTACAATAGTATTGAAGGTGGTGCACAAACACAACAAAGTCTCAGATTTGCTTGAGGATTTCAGAAGTGATATCAGTCACTTTCATAAGTTAGCTACCTTCAATTCAGAATATGTTAAGCTTTGATCCTGTTCTGCACGTTGGAATGAATGCCTTGTTTGCTTCAGGGGCTGTCTCGTACTACAAGGCATGAGAGGGGTTTTTTTGGAATGCTTTTTAGGTTGAAAGCACATCAGAGGCTTCACACAGGGAAAACATTTAACTGTGAATCAGAAGGCTGCAGTAAATACTTCACAACGCACAGTGACCTGAGGAAGCACATTCGAACACACACAGGAGAAAAGCCATTTCGGTAAGTTGCTGGATGGCAATTTTTACTTCTGTGGGACTTATGTAACAGGCCACCTGTGCCAAAAGGCAGCTATTACTGTCCTAAATGAAAAGCTATTCTCATGAGAAAAATACTAGCTGCCTTCACTTTTGAGCATGTTTGTTCTAGAGCTCCCTCAGCTGCCTGTAAAAGTGGGTGAAACGACTGTCTTCAAAGACAAGAATAGTCAAGCTATTTTTTTAAACACAAATGTGTGCCAGGATGAGCATGTTTTTAAAACATGTTCCTGCTTCTCTACTGTGATGCAATGTTTATTCCATGAAGGAGGGCCCCCCCGAATGCTGACTTTGTGCTTGAATTTTAAAGTCCTATTCAGAGCCCTGCTATAGTCTGTGTAGCATACATAGGAGCTGTTGGGAGATACCTGAGTACTAACACCAGTTAGCATTAGGCCTGCTTTTCAGAGTCCTGGGACTACTGTGAAGTCTGATCTAAGGTTGTAACTAACGAATCACAGAAGCCCGATGCTAACTTTTCTGTGATGCCTCATTCAGGTGTGAGCATGACGGCTGTGGAAAGGCTTTTGCTGCAAGCCATCACCTTAAAACACATGTTAGGACACATACCGGTAAGTCCCAAGGGTTTGTTTTTTCTTTAATTGAGCTTATTCAGTTTATACTAACCCTCAGAATCCTAATATGTATTTATACTTATATATAATATGTGGGTAACACCAAGCTGAGTGGTGCAGTTGATACGTTTGACCTTGACAGGCTGGAGGAGTGTGCCTGTGTGAACCTCAAAATTTAATGACGTCAAGTGCAAACTCCTGTACCTGGGTTGGGGCAATCCCCAATATTCCATCTGTACACTTCCATTTATGCTTGACAGGTTTTGAATTTAATGAGTGTGTTTCACAAATGTATCAGGAATGATGCATAAAAATTAAATATTGTGTTCTTGTGTCAGTTCACATGGTAAAATGGAAGCTCTTATCTGTAAGACTCCTAAAAATGCTGAATGTGTGAAGTGGCATTAAACAATCTTGTTTGTATAAAATATTATCACTCTCCGATATACTTTAAAAATACGTGTCTCATATTGTTTGTAAGTTTGTTATATGTGTTTTGTGCTGCCTATAGGGGAGAAACCCTTCTTCTGTCCCAGTAATGGCTGTGAGAAGACTTTTAGTACACAGTATAGTCTCAAGAGTCACATGAAAGGTCATGAGAAAGGACATTCCTATAATGCACTTCCAAATAACAATGTATCTGAGGTTAGTAGCACTTTTTCCTAATGCTTCTGTGTTAGATGGAGATAAAACCGTACTTTGGGAAAGAAATTATTTGGTCTGTAGCTTGTTCTAAAGGTATTACATTTAAGGCTGGGATTTTCAGATGGAATTGTAAGTACTTGGTGCCCCATCTCCCATGAAGAAACCTGCGGCTGCCTCCTTTTTTGAACTAAGAATTTCATTTCAATTCTGAAATTGCTGGCATTCAAGATGGCAGCATAAGGTTTATTCTCATATACTGTGCTTACAGTATGCTGATAATAAAAAGTGTGATCAGTATTTCTGAAACTTCTAGTGTGGTGTTTGGTTACCAAGTTTTATTTAGAAAAGCTCATCTAAGCTTGTCTATTAATTTTAATGTGATTAAAATTAATGATTGGGCTACTGCTGGTTTGAGTATGCCAAGTACTGACACAAGTTTATAGACAGTTTATATATATTATCATGCTTCCCTGTAAATTCGTATGTTTTAGTCAATACTATGTAATAAGCATGTGAAGTAAAATAAATGCTAATGGTTAAGGTTTAAATTTTTTATTTTCTGTAGGCTGATTTCTTCCTGTGCTAATTTAAAATTCTAGGCTATTTAATGAAGTAATGTGAAAGAGATGTTAAGAATCATTGATAGCTAGTAAATATCCTTTCCTTAGTAGTATTGCTCCTTTGATTTTTGGAACTGAGACTTGGGTCACATATAGGCTGAAAAAAAATTCCATGTAGACAGAATTGTATGGGCTCTAAAAAGTAATTTAAAATATTTATGACACTATGTTTTTAATATATAACACAATTTCTTTTTCTTCTTTACAGGATACAAGCCACTCACTTTGTCTGAGTGACTTAAGCCTCATATCAACAGATTCAGAATTGCGGGAGAACTCTAATCCAGTGAGTTACTGTCCCAGAATTGCCTCGCCTGTAATTTGAGTTTTGCTTTTTTCTGGCAATATGCTTGTCCTGTCAACTAGAACACAGCAGATTAGATATGTATGGCTGGTTGCTTCTTTTGCACCTGCTCAAGCCTTCCAGGATGCTCTACTTGAGGCTTTCATTTTGCTAGTGGAGGAGATTGTACTCTTCCACAGAATAAGTGACTTCGGATAGAATTGTTGTAGATGTACTGAATACTGCTTTTTTGTGTGTCTTGTGGCAGCTTGCAGGAGGGTCTCTTGACAAAAAAAGTGTTTCTTCCACACGCTATTGAGCCTGTAAATATGACACATTATTGCTATCTTTTTTTGAAATGTTGGGAAAAAAATAAATATTTCTGTCTAAAAGCAGAATAAGCGAGTGAAAGAGTGGATTTTCCTCCAAAATATGCAGTGTTTATTTCATCCTGTTTTTAAAGGCTCATCATCTGATTTTACTGTAATGAATTTCCTGTTTATTGATAACTGTTGATTGACCTTAAATTTTACATAGGGGAAAATTATGTACTGATGAGACTGTCATTCTTTTGGGCTTTGATGTGGAAGCAGTATGCAGCTTTTTAATATATTCTATTCCTGGAGCAGTGTGGGTGACAGTAGTGCATAGTCCAGGCTATAATCGAAGCAGAGCTACTTTGTGTTTGCTCCAGAAAAGGTTTCACAAACAGCCAAGAACAAATGAATGTCCGTTTCTGTTTCTAACGGAGTATTACAAGAAATAAGGGTTAAACAAAGTATGGATGCAGAAGAATATATTTTAATTTTGAAGGACTTATTTTTGTAAGGATTTGCTCATTATGTTGGTAAATTTCATTGTGGGTAATGGAAAAAAAAAGTGTAATTTTACACTAGGTAAATGACATACATTGCCTTTCCTGAAGGTGGCTGGGTTAATTGGAGAGGTATTTCTGACATTCATACACTGCTTGACTGGGATTTGTGCAAAGTTTATGGAGACCTGAGATATAATGTTATCTGATGTCTTCCTCTTTATTTTCTATTTGCCAGACACATGGACAAGACCTTAGCACAATCTCACCAGCAAGCATCTTTGAGTCTATGTTTCAGAGCCCAGATCATACTGCAAATCAGGACGACTCTCAGCAGACAGGTACAAATTGTATCTGCACTATTTTAAGAGAGTTTTTTTGACAGTTTGCCCTCTCTGTGTGCATATATTAATTCAGCATTTCAGACTGAAGATCACTGCCCCTCATAACTTTAAGTAGCAAAAAGAACTTTAACTTCAGTGTGGAAATTCTTTTGTGCTGAAATGCATTGTATTCACAGACAGTGTAACACTCAGACAGTGACAGGGGAGCTGACCGAGTATTTGCAGCATACTGTTGTACAATGCTGACACTGATGCTCTTGGACTTTCCACTTAAGTGTTGCTTTCAAGCTTCCTTTCTTGACGTAGGTGCACAGACCCGCTGATAAAAAGGCTTTTTAGAGCTAATGAGATTGATCAACGTGTGTGTAGTATTCAGTGTTACTAGCTTCCTGAATTTGGACCTACTTTTAGATTTCACTGTCCGGTGTTATATGTTTTTGAGCACTAGTCTGAAGATGTGAAAATGGTAATGCTTTACTTAACAAAAATCCGTCAGCTAGCTGATAAGTTCATTGAAGAAGTTATTTATTCAGATCTTATGAGAACTGATGTATTTGTTTTTTCTTTGTTTCTTTTGGCAGCTGCCTTGATTGAAGGTTTTAATGGCGATGCAGACTCGGTCACTGCTGTGCCGCCTTCTGCAGGAGACTCGGCATCATTGTCTCTTCCACTTGTACTGCAGCTTGGCATCTCTGAGCCTTCACATTCAGCACTACAAGCCTCAGCAGCACCTGCTGCTCCTGCCTCTGTAGGAACCAGCTCACAGCAAGCTGCATTTGGAAATCCTGCAACTGTTTTACAATCCCCAGAAGTGCCTGTTCCTCACAGCACACAGTTTGCAGCCAGTCACCAAGACTTCCTGCAGCACACTCAGACACCGCCACAGCCCATTGTACAAGGACTTTCAGTGGTTGCTGGGGCATCTGCCCCAACAGCATCAAGTGCCACTGAGCCCCTGCCAGCTGTAGTTCAGACTGTGCCTGTTGGTGCAAACTCTGTTCTGACCAGTAATCCAACTATAACAATTACTCCTTCTCAGAGCACTGCTATTCTGCAGCCCAGCATTGTCATGGGAGAGCAAAATTTACAATGGATCTTGAATGGTGCCACTGGTTCTCCGCAAAGCCAAGAACAAATGGTTAGTATATCCAGCACGGCTTTGAAACTGCTTGGACCATCCCTCTTCTTCCTAGTGTCCTTCCTTTTGAAAAGGGAGGGGATCAAACCTGTAATTGTAAGATGCAAACCAGGATGCAGTATTGTATAGTGCTTATCATGTTAATATGTATAAACATGTCACCAGTGCAGCCCCTGAAATAGATAAATCCAGGGTGCAGAAAAATCTTGCTGCTTTTTCCCAGTTACAGGCTTCTCACAGAAGGCATCAGCTTGGTTTAGCCAGGACAGTACACCACATGGCCTGAGAATATATATGGAATTTAATCTGTTACTTTTGACAAGTAGAAGCACAAAAAACTCTGTAAAGTTTGTGCTTAGACATTTTGTAATCTGTCTGTTCCTAATTTAGCCTGATAAAGATAATGAAAAGTTTTCTGGGAAAACAGGTTCGTTTCTGGTTCTCCAGGAAATCTGGATAGCTGAGACTTCAAGTGTTTTATCTTTAAGAATACTGTTGCCACCTGTAGACTTTCTCAGTTGCAGATGGTCAAGAGTGAATGGCAGCAGGTACAAGCAATATGAGCAAACACAGCAGTTTTTTAAGAATTCAGTCATTCAGTTGTCAAAAACCACAAGCTGTGTTAACAAGCATGTAGTGCGGAGGGTGATTACTCCCAGTCTTTAGGACTGCTGAAATAATACTTGTGAGTTTTGGGATAGCCAGAACATAGCCCAGAACCAAGCTAAATGTTTTTTTAATTAGTTTTCCTGTGTGTTCTCTTTGGAATGTATGCATAGCTGTTACTTTTGATTGCAGATGTTTAAAATTTGAAAAATAGAAATTTGATTGGAATCAACTCACACTTTTTTTCTTGTTTGTTTTTTTTTTTAAAGCCACAAGTTCCGAAAGTAGTAGAAAAAGTTTTTTTTACCACTGCATTATCAGTAGCTGGCAACACAGGTAAGCTTGACACTGAACTTGCTTTCCTCTCTTTGTTTGTAGTACTGTTAGCTTGACCAGGATTTGTGGTGATTTTATTGCTTCCAGAAGTGTTGAAGACAGTCCTTTTAATTTTTTTTTTTTACCTTCCTGAGGTTTTAAATGCAGTCTGCTGTAGACTCATAGGTTTGTGCTGAGATCTGTCCTGTAGTAGTTTCTCTAACAACTTGTAAGATAATCAGGTTCACAAATCAGATCGGTATCCATAAAAATGGTATTTTAATGGAGCTTACACTGAAGAATAAGAGACAGAAATGCAAGGACATAATTTGTTTTTTCTTCTTTTAAATGAAGATGTGAAACAGGTAGTAAACTCAGTCCGTTCTTTAGCAATGTTTTTGGCAAGCACTATCTGTGAGACTCATCAAAATGATACACAACGGTAGAAATTCTGTTCCATAACATGCTTTCTATACAGTGTTGTTATGTTGCAAAGATGAATCAAAGTCAAGAGAGATCAGGTAAGTTTAAAACGTAAATTTTAAAAAAGAAATGAAGCCAGGCAAGTAGAGCAGCATAGGAAGAGTGAGGAGGAAGCATGAGAAGCAAGATGGGAGAGGAACAGGAAAATACCTGTGCTGGTGTCAAGGAGTAGAGTAGAATTACTGGTGTAATGTTGTATCATCATCTTCAAAGATTGGTGCACAGGGACTGGGGAATCTGAATGCCACTCTGTTGGATTTTATACTGTAAAAGTTACAACGGTTGTCAGAAGTCACATACTGTGCTGTGTAAAAAAATTTAGATCAGACTTCTAATGCCTGAGTTCAACCTGAACAGGTTACTCATCAACAGAGAGTACCTACCACTTTTTTCTTATTTATCATCTGCTAGAGGTATTAATTGTGCTTGAACAAAGTAACACATAATCTCTGCTGCAAGATGCATAGAATCTAATTTAACAAAGATTATTTGTCTCTCCCTGCTGTGAAATTATGTAGTTCCTTTGTGTTTTGTCTTTGTTTCACCTTCAGGAAACCCTGTTCAGCAGATTGGTCTGAGTGTTCCTGTCATTATTATAAAGCAGGAGGAGGCCTGCCAGTGTCAGTGTGCCTGCCGAGACTCTGCCAAGGACAAAGCCACCATTAAGAAGGAATGTTCTTCACCTGATTCAAAAGGTTTGGAGCAGCCAGCTCCCCAGCTACAGCCTCAGACCTTTCCTTCCTCTTCCCCTTCTCCTTCGTGTGGGCAGAGCAGTCAGATGGTTAACCCTTCAGACTCACAGACTGAAACATTAAGTGCCATGGATGTATCGGACTTCCTGTCCCTCCAAAGCCCTGAAACCCCATCTAATATAATACCAATCGAAGCACTACTGCAGAGTGAGGAAGAAATTGGTTTGAATAGCAGCTTCTCTAAGTGAAGATGTTCCATATTTTCCTTTGCACCTGGAGGGTAAAACCCTTCTCCTTAGAAGCAGAAACTGAAGGATCGATTCTCTTTCCTTCCTCTTTGGAAGTTTTGTGGCTTATTTCTGCTTCACAGATGTCATCTTAGTCACGTCCCAGGTACATCCATCTTTGAGAATCTATCTAAAAAAAAGAAAAGGATAAAAAAAAAGAAAAAGCTAAGTTATATATGAACTGTTTTGGCTGCACTGTCTGTCACTTTTGCTTGTCATATGTGAACACAGAAGTTAAGGTTACTCGCGTGCAAAAAGATTTTAAAAAGAAAAAGGGGGGTTAGTTTGTCTCCAATTGCACATCACTTGTGTTTGGGATTAAGGTACTGGCAGCAAGTGGGTCTTTGTTACAACTCCTTGGGTCTGTAATTTTCTTCTGTCTCTTTTATGTCTGACTAACCGTGCACTATAAGGGGAGCCCAGGAAAGGAATTTGCTGTTGTAGAAAATGGCATTATTGTAGAAGATGATTTATCTGCAATTTTATTGGAATGCTATTGTCACATCACTGAGTTGGGAGCTGATGCCTGGGTTTGCTTTGTGCTAACCCTGTTACTAAAGCCTACATTTGGGGAGTTTATTTCAGTAGAGCGCAAGTAGCTTGTGCTCCTGATAGATCTGTTCATTTAATTTCATTAGGTCTTAAAAGTGTGGTGGCAGACACACTGTTTCACAACATGAAAAAACAATTGGAGCCCCTGCTTACTGAGGCTCAAGAGTCTGTTTTGTTTGCCTCTCTTTGAAGGATGCAGTGAGTCCCAGATGTAGTCAGATTGGTGCCTGCTGCTCTTTTGATTTATTTGGCTCTGTTCAGAAACAAGTCATTCTCTTCAACAACCCCCGCGACTGTTTAATCAGGAGCATGGTGCCTTTGCTGGTTACTCTCATCTTTTGTCAAGAACAACTCTAGGAAAATTTTCAGAATGATTCAGCATAAATTCAGTTTTAATTCAGTGAGTCTATCCTTCAGCTGTTCATAAATGCTTCCTTTTTTTCTGTTAAGCTATATAATTTCTGCCTGAATCTGCCTCCAGCCTACTGCAATGCCAGCTTTTTGTGCACGGGGCTATTTCTTGACTAAAAGATGTTACACAACGTAGTAGTTTTTCATATCAAACTGAAAGTCTATATTCTAACCTACTCAGGGTA
Source organism: Phaethon lepturus (assembly GCF_000687285.1). Lineage (NCBI taxonomy): Eukaryota > Metazoa > Chordata > Aves > Phaethontiformes > Phaethontidae > Phaethon > Phaethon lepturus. Next base: position 16,560 of record NW_010533657.1, read on the forward strand.
AATAAAACACAACCCCCCCCTTCCACCAAAAAGCCTGTAATGTTGCAATAAATGCAGTCTCATTCTAAATGGTTTATTTATGCTGCATTATTTTAAAAGATGTAATTTTATAGTGTTTTATCCATCTTTCTGGCTTTGGCTGTCAGTCTTTTTGTGTTAAAGGAAAATATTAAATAGTCTTTATTCAGTTTACAGTGTTGTCATTAGTGAGATACAAAGATAATGACTGTAAGCCAATTAATGTGGAGTGTCTCTGCACACTAAATTTAGGAATGCAAACTCCTTGTGGATAGAGATCTTTCACTCTTTGTATTTGATCAAAGCTGCGCTCTGTACCTGCTGGGGGGAGAATCCTATGAGTGCAGCCAGACCTCCCCAGATGCCAGATGATTAGCAGGTTTTTTAACCCTCTTGTGACATGCTCTGTGTAGCCTTACCAACACTGCTGTCAGTCTTAGCTGAGACAGTGGCTTAAGCAATCCTGTGTGCTTTTCCCTTGCCCTTTTCCCTTGCCAATTTGCTGCCACAGCACAGATGGAAATAGGCTGAAGGGAGCTGGTTTTTCACCTCTGACAACTTGCTTCCAGTTGTTAAATGCAGAGAGGTAAAACTGTGTCCCGTTAGGGTGAACGTGAGGGAGGAGAGGCTGTGCAAAGAATGCTTTGTGCCTGGGAAGTGTTGTGTCACTCTGCTAGGGCAGAGTGCTCCCTTTTGGTTATTGCAGTGATGAGCTTGGGGACAGAAGCTGAACTGGAAATGCGCTAATTGTGTTTCCTCTCTCTGTGTGTTGGCATGTGTTGCAGGGCTGTCAGAGTGGGGTTGTGGGTCCTGCAGCAATAAGGTTTGCATCCACAAAACAAGGATTAACAAAGCATTTTATGTGTCATTCTTGTAAAGGTAATCCCTAGAGAGCAGTGAGATGGTGGCCCCCTTTGTTTTTCTCCTGCAGCTTCATTTTGTGATGCAGGTTGGTTGCACGGCAGCAAGAACTGCTTTGAACACAAAAGAAATAGTCTCAAGCCTGTGTGGCTGGGACTGTCCTTACAGGGATGAGTCTCCTGCTAGCTGTCTTGTGTAGAGCTCCACTTCAGAGGAGTGCGAGTGGTGCCTGGAGCTGCATGGGAGGTCCCCCTAGGGCACCGGCCACTGTGAGGGGCTTTGCGCCTTTCCTGTGGTGTAGTGCAGCAGTGGTGGTTGAGAGTGAGTGGACGTATGCATGTGCATGTGAGAGAGTCTGCTAACGCAGGAGCATGTAGATTCCCCTGGAGTTGCGGAGTCTTCTCTGATGGGGACAAGGTACCAGATGTGGCCTGAAATGTGACAGCTGGGGGATTTAGCGATCTCTTCTGAGCCTTTCCATCCTTCAGGGAAGCATTTTTCCATGCTACTTTTGCTACTTGTGACTTGGTTCACCTAAAACATGCTTCTGGTTGGACCAGGTAGCATCTTCAGAAACTCCTTTGTGACAGAAATGAGTAGAATAATCTACCAAAGGCTTTGAAATTGGAAGCTAATTTGGAAGTGTGGTGGTTGGCAGCAGTGAGGTGCTGCACGCATCCTTTCTGAGTGGATGTCAGAGTTAACCTCTCTGCTGTTTTCTCTTCAAAGCTACTGTTTTCTATTGGTGTGTTCTAGGAAAAGCTATGTGTTCAAAGTTTATGCTGACTTTCAGGTGCATTGGGTTTGCCATTAGCCTCTTGTACATGCATCAGGCAGGCTGTGATTTAGGTGAAACTAATTAGAGCTTGTAATGAGGCAAGAGCAGCGTGATTCTGTGAATGCATAGGACACTGCATCACAGATTGTGCATTCCATCCGATTGCGTTGTACAGATGTGTGCTTTTGTTTAATTGTTGGTCTGCTTTCCAGAGTGTTCCATGCTGCATGTATCTGATACACTTCACAGTGGGCATTTGGATCATCCCCAGTGCTGTGTGATCAGACATACTGCTGGGGTGGTCATTAACATGTTTGGATGGGAGGAGATGTGTGAGCAGCTGGCAAGGGAGGGCAGTCGCAGCAAAGCCTTGAGATTCCTTGGTGCCAGAGAATTTTTTGTCCTTCTCCCCTCGTTGCCCCAGCATTTAGCATATTCACAATAACACTTTTAGTAAAGGGGAGAGTTTCTACTGCTGTAGATCCGGTAAGACATTGGATTTCCAGAAAGGGGCATGTTCTGTTAATACGCTGGAGCCTCCGAGAATAGTGTACCCTCTCTCTTCAAAATCTGCATTTCATGAACCTCTTTAATTATCAGTTGGAGAGCAAAACTGCACTGCTCTGGGTCATTTTGTGTTAAAGGGTTTGCTGGGGATTTACTTGATTATGTACAGTTTCTAGATGGGTGTGGAAGTTTAACATGTAGAATGGGTCAAACTACCAATGTTGGTGACTCTGGTCGCCAAGCAGTGACCCAAGCAAGCAGACTTGGCATGCAGTTGAAGGCTGTAGAAGTTGCTTTTCATGCTTGTAGATGGTAGAGGGATGGAAAATCAGCACTGTTTGGATGCTGGTACTGAATTATATTAGGACAAAGTACGAATTGGGCACTTCTGTAATGCTGACTGTGTCCAGAAAGACTAGTTCGCAGAACCTCATACTGGTATCTAAAATGCACTTTAGGTTATTTTATCTTTAACCCAATTGCTGCAATTTCTTTTGTATATACTTTCACAAAGTTTATTTTTGCTCTGAGTAAAAGTTAACAGGGGTGTGCAAAGATGAGCACTTAACTTGGTGCAATACTTGTAGCTAAAGATCATTGTCCAATGTGGTCAGTCTGTCTGTGTCTTGTCTAACTGAATATATATAGTAACTAGCTGAGTGACATACTGCCCTTCCCTGTCTATACCCAAGAGAAATTATGCATCATTAGCAAATGTCCAATCTATGCAAATATTCCACTGAGAGCACTGTGCTTTAGCAGGCGTTTTCTCTCATGCTTTCTGGTGGGCTGCTTGTCACTTCTGTTGGACACAGCTGTGTTCCTTGGTGTATATCCTTTCTCCCTTGTCCTCCGCTCTGTTCCTGCCACATGAGTATGAACAGAAGTGACAAGCTGTTCTGAAACAGGCGTGTTGCACCTTTAAAATTTGTCTTCGAGATTGTTTTTGATGTCATGTTATCTGCCTTACTTCATGGAGGATGGTGCTTCTGCAGTCATCCAAGATATCGTTTTTGCAACTGCAGCATCGTTAAACTGTTTACAGTACTCTTCCTGCACCAATTCTAAATAAGGCTCAGAAAATGAACTAACGACTGGCCTGTTGGTTGTGGAACTTCTGGGGAAGAGTAGTTAAGGCGTAGTTGACCTTGGAGCTGACTGGAGATGAAAACCTGTTCCTGATGTGGGAGGGAAGCACAGCTGGCAACTGAAATGAGAGGCAGCCAAGGTCTCTGAAGTAGAGCAGATGGGATCTTGGTGTCACGTTTTGTTCTGCCGCTGGCTGTCTGTAAGACCTTGGGCAAGTCGCCTAACCTCTCCGTGCCTCGGTTTCCTCCCTGAGAAATGAGGACAATGAAACTTGTCTTTGTAAAATGCTTTGAGACCTATGGGTGAAAAGTCCTTGGCGTTAGTAATCTGACCTAGCTGGGCAGAACTGTTAGAGTCAATTTGGACTGTAAGGCAAAAAAAACCCCAACCAACCCCAAACATGTCTTTAATAAACCCTATAAATTTCTGATTACATAGTTTTTAATTGGTACACTATTTTTTCCATAACATATTTTGGAAACTATGTCAAGTTTTTATAAGTGATACCTGTAGCTAATACTCATGGACAGGGCTGAACTTTTAACTTTTTTGCGTCTTGTCTTGATATATATCATATGTTCTAGAAGTTGGATTCTGTGTCTGCACTGAGAAATGCAAATTAAACTGGATATTTATGTAGTAGTGTACATAGTCTAAGTGTGTGTGTTCTTGGAACTAGTTTAAAAATCCCACACCATGCTTTTGGTGGTGTGTAAGCTGGCCAAAATTTGGTTCATTATGCAGTGTACACTTTCTCAAATGCAGTTTCTACTTTTTCTTACAAGAAATTTTTTTCATATGATCTTTTTTCAGCAAAATCAAGGGTATGTTTTTGCAGTACCGTAGTTACAGTAGCTGGTATTTCTTGCTGTGTAGCTTTGTGTCCTTTCACTTGCTTACTGAAATGGAGCTATCTGACCCTTGTTTGGAGAGAGAGTTGCAGTTACAGTTGTGGTTCACACAGGCCAGCATCAGCGCGGCGGGCAGGGATGCGCAAACCTCAAGCCTGGTTAATTACTGAAGCAGTCTTCAGTGTCAACAACTGTATAATTGTCAAACCAGGAAGTCTAGGAGAACCATAGGTCGTCTACTTACTGCTTTTGTTTTGTTTGACACTTATGGGGAGCTGGGCAATGGTCTTGGAGATGACAAAAGAACCCCAGTTTATTAAGAATGTGTGTATGGTATTAAAGGAATTTATTTAACTATGAAACATGGGAACAAATGTGCTTACATTGAGCAATGTGAATATGTTAGTTACAGGTACAGTACTTCCAAAGGAAGAGCATCTCCAAAACCCAAAAAAGAGTAAATATGAATTTGTATTTTTTGAAGAATGTAAAATGTGAAATAATGGTGTTTGCTTAATTGCTCATTTTGTATGAAGTTAATATTGTACTTTGAAATATCTGCAAAGAAGTGGAAATTAACTTTTTTGGAATTGAAAGCAATATTAATACTAATGGAATCCTAATTAAATGCTTATTTAAACATTGTGTTATAATAGTCTTTACTCAAAGAATTTATAAGTTATTTGGGAGTTACAGGTTCACTTGGGTATGGATAAGAGAGTGGATGCTGTGAATCTACAACTTATTCCTTGTTTCTGAAGGAATTGGTTTTTTTTCCACCATTTTGAAAATGGAGAAACTTCCATCTGTCAAAAAGGGGCATCTTTCAACCCCCAACCTCAGCCAGCTGTAGCTTGTTCATCTTTGACTTCAGGATTATAGTTATCATGGAAGAGTGAGTTGCTAGCCAAGACAACACACAGCTGTCACACTTCTCCAGCCCTTCTGAAATCAAGTCAGTTGCTAACTAGTCCTGATCCTGTCAACAGTCAAGGAAAGAGACAACATTTGAAACAAACTGGTGCAATCTGTTTGAAGGCTGTACCTCCTTCGGTAAGCAGCAGCTCACCTCTACACAGGCAGAGGGATAGAGATCCACACTAAGCCACTATTGCTTTATTTTAAAGTGCAAATGTAGTAGAGATGAGGTACTATTGCAACAAGAGCCAGCCAAGGCTACAGCTGAGGGCATCGGCTACATTCACGGGCTTGTTATCCTTTGTTTTTTCTCCTGGTACGAACCAGCAAGACCCTGCCAGAGCCTGCAGCTGGTGCTGCTGGGTCGGACCGCGGGTCCCCCCGGGACG
>NW_010533658.1:0-17178 GCF_000687285.1 Phaethon lepturus
CCGGGCAGCCCAGACGCTCAGTACTTCCCTCTGAGCGACACACCGGCCTCTCTAGGGAAGGGGGTCGAAGCATCAGGTTAGTGACGTATGTTAAATCTGCCTTTTCTAGTGCTTATTTCCGTATTTTCCACCAAAAGGGTGAGCAGCATGCTCAGCCTGTTTGGTTCGGTTTCTGAGCTCGGCAAAAGGAGCACAAGGAGGGCCCAGGAAGCCTTCAAGCTCTTCCTTCCGAAGCAGTGAAGGGTGTAGGCAAGGTCCTGCCCTCAGCCGAGGTATTCGGGACGCTGCAACCAGAGCTCGCTTCAGCAGTCCTCCAGCTCCCACCGCAAGTCCGACATCAGCCGTGGCTGCAAAGAAGAGGCACCACAGGAACACCCAGGCAGAGGGAGCGCTCCCGAGGGAACGCTGCGGAAAAAGGAAGAGAGGGCAGGCAGGAGGAGCTGGACCACACTGAGAACAAGAGAGACCTCCATTAGTGCAGGCAGAAAAGGCGAAGAGAAGAGTTGTTCCATTTTTGAAAGAGGCAGCAGATCGAGGAGACAATCATACCACCCGGCCACAAAACCCAGAAGTCCTACCACAGTGAATAAAGGTAGGCTGTCTCTACAACATAAAGCCAGGGTAGGAGCACCTACCTTACAGGTAACCAATTCTCAACACCACAACCGGGGCAAAGAACAGCCAGTATACGCTAGAAACCACAGTCACCTAAGCGCGGTCTCTCAGCTTTCCAAACAGAAGGATTACCTAACTTCTTTCAAAGACACTCAGATACTTTGTGGAATAGTTGTTGCTCACAACAAAAAACCCTATGGCTTAGCTCAGAAAGGAGGGTAACAGCAGCAAAGAGAATAGCTACATACAACAGACAGATCATGTAGGCTACCTCAAAAGCATACCTACTGCAGAACATAGACTAAATCTCAGGATCAAACTCCCTGCCAGCCTGCTCCATCAGTCAAGAAAGGTTAAAGATTTTCAATATACCAGTTAGGTTACCTTTGTGGTAATATCAATTGTGTGTAGACCTAATGAAAGGTCTAAGAGCTCTGTGATTCTTATTAGGAAATGAAGTTATTTCCATGAACACGAAAAACCACTGCAGCCAATGAATTGTTCTACAATTAAAGGAAAAGCCCAGAAAAAAAAACAAAACCAGTTGTCTGCAGAGCACCTGTAAGTACACCGATACCTCCTATAAACAGCCTGCACTTGCAGGGCATGGGTGAAAGGCAGCAACAACTCCATGTAATACAAAAGCCATTTGCTAATACAGTGTTTCTGCAGTTCAGGAATCCTAAATATTTGTTGAGGAAAGTGCAGAGACCAACATGACGAATAAAATGTTATGATGCTGGAGAAAAATCACAGAAGACAAAATATAACACTTTATTAAAAATTAGTGTTCCATTTCCATTTAATGCACTGATAAAAGAGAAAATACTTTAATCAATAGCTAATATGGTTACTGCATTAACTAAGTATTTTATCCATAAGGCTAACCCTTAAAAGTTAGAGATAAAAATAAAACAAAGCCTGATGCATAAGAAAACAGCTTGATCACAGCATGTCAGTTTAAACAAGATCAGCAATCATATTTGCTATCCTCTGGATATAAAATATTATTGAAATCCGAAGTCCTTTACTATTATTAAACAAATTTAGCTTCAACATCCCTCTGAGGTGGGGGGGGGGTCTTACCACCATTTTATTACAGATGAGGAAAAATTATGCATGTAACAGAAAAACTCACTTGCTGTATGTCACTGAGTTAGTGGCAAAGCTGGCAACAGGACTCATGACCACTCATCTCTTAATAAAACCACAGTTCTCCTAACAGAATGGATGGTGTGAAATTTGTCTGTAAAGATTTAATGCCAAGGATCACCAGAGGATATAACCTAATTGTATAAGACAGGGACTGCTGGGCCAGGCATATTCAGTTAAGGTATACTTCATCAGTATTTCCTAGAGTGAATTATGTCCAAAAATTAAAAAACCTTGAGAAGAAAAATCTAATCAAAACCACAATAAGTGTTGCCTGTTCCAAGCCAAATGCAGCTTTTCAATAACACCACAGTATCAGTCCCACCAATGCCCTCCCAGTCTCAGTCAGTTACTTTATATTTTAACCGAGAAGTGCAAGAGATAAAAAGTCACCAGAATGGAACATTACAACAGGATAAATGTCTTCTGTTCCGAAAACTAAATGTCAAGGTGAAGGTTAAACATTTAGCTTTGTCTCGGCATTTATCAAGAAGTTGGAGGCTGCTACCCTGCAGAGCTCTCTTTTGACATTATTGCCTGATTAACATGGATACTGAAAAGCTGTTTAACATAAGACATTCATTCAAAGCACCAAGTCTCCTTCTCTGTAGAAAGACTGAGGCTGTTTTGCAATATGTTAGGACCCCATTACAGAAACATGCAACCCTTCATTACAGTACTTTTGCATAGATGTCAATTAATATTTTCCATTCATTCTCTCAGTCTGATAATATAATATTTGAATGCGCAAAAGTTCACTTAAATTTAGGAATGGAGAGGACAGTAAGGTTTCAAAAAGACCTTCAACAGCTAATGAACACTAGCTGATGTAGTTAGAATTCATACGTTACAAATGAGGCAAAAAGGCATTCCTTCCTCCTAAAGGCTACTACCAATTCACAGCCACATCAGTAAAACACATCCACCAGTGACGGTCTGTGCAGGACAACACTGCAAGTCTCTTAACTCGCAGACAAATGCATATAATTAGACATCTATATTGTCTTAATAGGGATCATAATTTGTGGTATTTAAAGCCAGCAGAGAAGATTCCTAGGAAGCACAGCTGTTCGCTCTCTCTAGAAGTAGACAGCTTACTACAAATAAGTGAACGCTGCCTTTCAAAACTGCATTATCCTTTTCAGTGCTGCTTTTTCTCCACTATACCAGGTTGTAAAAATATGTTCTAGAATGTTCTTGTCAAAACAATTCATAGCTTTTAATTAAGTTAAGGATGATTAAGATGAGACTACAAAGCATGTGTTACATCAAAACCACAGTATTTGAAACTATCAGAACCTGGTAGTACAGAGACTGTATAAATCAACATGCCATGATTTTGGCAGAAAGGACATTCAATTAACATCGTGTATTGGCACAGTTCCAGATAAGCGGGACTCTTAAGAGAAAATAACGTGTTCTATCACCTGTATTAGCAAAATGTTCAACCCATGAACTGTGTAAGCAATGGCTGCATCCGTATCTACATTTAGACTTACGGAGATTTTATGTAAATTATCCAATTATGTACGCATGCAGGTAAGAAATAACTCTGGGCATTCCACATTTTATCAGAAAGCAGAGTATAGCAGCCCTATGGAGGAAATCTCTAATACAATAATTTTAGCCTTGTGCATGTCCAAATAGTGCACTTGCAGAGCACACCTACACAGAGGATTTCCTGACATTTTCCCATTCCCATCTGTCCACCAGTGGAGGGAACTATAGAACTGCTAGTCAAACCCACACACAGGTATTTAACTGGGATCTCTCAGCCACATCCTGAAAATCTTACCAGGACAAAGAACACCAAGACCATGGTTTTGAAATGTCTTTTGAACAGAAGAAACTTTAGTGTTTATGCAATTTGATTTTACTCTGAGTAAAACTTACAGACTGACAGAGTGTTCTGTCCACAGTGGCCAAGCATTGTTTAACATCATTCCAGTTCTAGTCATATCTTAATCTAAAAGCAAATGTTTTGTGACCAGTACTCATTGGGGGTAGAGAAGGGAGAACGAATGGGGATGAGAGAAGAAGGTGAAATAAAAAGGCTATCTGTACATATTTTTAAAAGATTCGAAACTGCTTACAGTTCTTACTGATACTCCACATTCCACAAATACCAAGAAGTTATTTTGCACCTTTTAAAAGATTCTTACAACCCAGATGGTTCACCAAGCAGTTTGTTTCCAAGATTAATTGAATCTAAATTCAAATCAGAAATTAATACTATTTGTTGGCTATGGGAGACAAGGAAAAAAAACCCCAACTAAACCAAAACCAAAACACAAGCTTTTCTCTGCTTCTTATAGTGTAATAATTCACAATTTGAACCTATTTAATTAATGAACCCTAGGAATAGAGAATCCAACCACGGAATGAAAGCCTCTGGACTAGCACACGGATCTGACACTGCTTCTCTTTCACAGACTCCTTCACAGACCAGTACTCCCCAGAGAAAAGAAATGCAAATATGACATTTTTCTGCATATAACTTCTTTTAAACACAGTTTTGCAAGGCTACCAGCATCACTTATCTGTTAGCATTCACTATGATAGTAACAAGAAAAAAAAAAAAAGTAATTTGCCAAGAAGCAGAAGTGCCACGCATTAATTTTAAGTGGCAGTCTTATTTGTTACAAGATGAAAAAAAAGTACAAGAGAATAAATTGAAGTTATTAAATACAGCACAGACACCCTATCACTACAGGCTCTGCTGGTAGCTTCAAAGCACCCACCACAGTGTAATTTAAATAGTATCAGTGAAGGGACAAAAATTAAAAAAAAATAATCCACATCACACACTAGCAGAATTAAGAAAAAAAGCTGCAAAAATCTTTGTCAAAACTGATCTCAGCAGCTGTATTTTCACTGGCACAATAGAAAAACCATCTGGAAAACAACAACTTCCAGAAAGCAATATAAGAGAAAAGAGGTTATTAGAGTTTTAAAGAGGCCTTTCACAAAAAGGCAGGTGCATTACTGTGGCAATGCTACTTCCTGGATGTGAGGAAAATTAAGTGAATGCCTGCCACATGTAGCAGCCTGGCTAGGCAATAAAATCCGGAAAGTTTACAGCCATTAGTGTTTTCTTACCAAGCCTCAACAATTTCATTTTCAAAAGCCTAAGTGAGTGGAAATAATTTTTTTGTTCCCTCCCCTGCTGCTACTACTACCAAACTACCTACCATCTTAATTCTACTTATAACTTCACTGCATTAATTTGGGATTATTTTCTTGTCAGGCTTTTGCAGTAATTTGCTTTAAAACATATAGGTAGATTTGGCACTGGTCAAAGCAGTTCAAGACTAACCATCGTGGAACCTGAAGCTTCCATGCTCATGTACAATACGGGAACATAAAAGCAGCTGGGGAGCACGCTCCAGCACCGTCACATACCCTTAGCTGCCAATGAACGGCCGTCAAGTAATAACCATTTATGACAGTGGTAAAATTTCAACATACAAGCGAACATCTAAGAATGCAGTTACAACTGTTCATATTAAACTTGAAACTGTTTCAGAGACCCAATTTGCAGAGCAGCCTTGACTCCAACCTTCTGAAAGGCCCTTTACAATTAGCCCAGCCAAACACTCAGAACAAAAGTGATTATTTCAGTTCAAAATTCAGTATAAGCTACCTCTCTCCTGTGTCCAAAGCCTCTTGCAGTTTAACAAGATATTTATGATTATTCTTCTCTTTCCACTTCGACTTCTATGCTCTAGAAGGGATTCAGAACACAAAACTTGAATTCACCCTTCAGTATGTGAACATTATCTAGCCCTAAAAAATGTTGTTTAGTCCGTACTTCCCCAGTCACTGCAATTTTTCCCCGTCTGCTTGAGAAATTTAACATCAAATAGCACTTTTGGGCCACATGAGGAAACTAAATGTGAAACTAATTCCCCAGATTGGCATTGCTTATATAAACAGGATTACACTATCACAAGCCTAAACAATGGCAACCCTGCCACTATCTGTTCCTGAAGCTTTCTTACTTGAAGAAGTTTCTTCCTTCGCCATACCCATTTCTGTATCTCCCACGACAAGTCATTACATATATATTTAAATTGTCAAAGTTTTCTCATTTTTCACAAGGGCAAGTTTTTTGATGATTCTTATCTTTTGATTCTTACCTCTTTGGAAGAGCTTGCCTTAGAATTAAAGATACCTATCTTGCAACACAAACCTTTGTATGTGCACTGGGGGAAAGTGGTGGGAGAACTCACACATGCAGTGCATCTGACTACTGGATAGGTAACCATTTCTTCTGGGGATTATCAGCTGTAGTGTTTGCTAAGAGTAGTCATGTTCAAGTTCTCTCCACCCCCGCCTCAGTGTCTTGATTTAAAAACTGGAAGTTCCGTTATATAAAACCCTAAAAGGGCAGATAACTGGAAAAAGATTTGCAAATCATGCCATCGCATTCAAGAAAAGCTGTACTTCTCACAGGAAGTAAGAAAACTGGCAAGTCATTAGATATGAAAGAGCAACCACAAACTGTCAGAGTCGGTGTTCCAAATTCCATTCCTCACGTGACATGAAAAGGGGGCCAGTCTGTATTTAAAGCACTTGGTGCAAAATTAACATCTTAGTTCCGAAAGCCCTTGGCCTTTAGTGTTGCTTTGTGCGGTCAAATTACCATTCCTTCTCTAGGGAGCCAAGAAGCCAAATGAAGATCCATCCACAGAGTCCAACTGATCCCTCCCTACTTCCTGATCTCCCTCAAAGAATATCGATACAAGCCTTGCCACCAAACCCTTTTTCCTCAGCTGATATGCTAGTGGCCAAGCTGACGGTCATCATAGGTGCTGTATCTCTTCACATGGATTCGGCGCACTCGGTCACGAAGTTCAAAACCCTCATCATCCTCACTGTGAGATGCCTGGCTTCGGCTCCTGCTTGTTGCTTCCAGCAGAGAGTTATCAGGAACCCGTGGTGTTTCATATAGTAAGACATTTAGTGTTTCCTCATAAATTCGTGCCTCAGGGAATTCAACCTACAAAAAACAGCACATGTCCTTTTCCTGATCCATACAGGATAACATGACTGGAACACATATCCATAAGAAAAAAGATACTTGAGCCATAAAAAGACATACACTATAAAGAGAGTAAAACAATTGTAAATGAGAAAGATGAGCAAAGCAGTCTAATTCCTAGTAGAGGATCACTCCCACCACCAGATTGCCTACCTCACAATCTACCTTTAGATTGTTCTAGAATGGAACACAGTATTTATGATTCTTAAGTGCTCATGTTGGGAGCCTGGTCACCTTACCTGAATCACTGCAAGTTAGAAGTTAGGGAAACTCTGTAGATTTATCATGTTAATCATTAGCATATTTTCATGCATGTAACATCTCTTTAGGATGTACTGTGTTTGAAAGCAAGTCTTTAGGTAGCCTTTGCAAAATCACCGGTAGGAAAACTCAGAAGAATCACTGGAATTGTGAGGAAATCAAGATCGATTGAGTACTGGGAATCTGCACTCCTGTTGAACTTTTTAAGTGTTCCATAGTTTTGCACATAAAAGCACAATGATAATACAAATGTCATGTTTCTAACCAATGTTTGAGCTCAAGTTTCCATTTCATTAACTTCATCCTATCCATTTCAGTTATTCAAGTTGGGACAGATCAGTTTCATTCTTCTCCTTTTTGGTGTGTATTTTCCAACACTCTGGAGAAATTTATACTCCCAGACACAACCATTTAGTCCAATTACATACAATGATTACATCAGTGCAGTGAAACACAGTACAAAGTAACTGCAATGAAGTAAACTTACGCAGATATAATTAGGAGCAGAATTATATCTTTACTTCATTTAATTAGAGAAGAATTTAAAGGCATTTACATGATTTAGGGACACAAAGTCCATCACCTTTAAGAGACTAGCACTAGAATACACATGCTTTCAGAATTACTACTCAGTCTTTCCTTCTTCAAACCTGCTACATCTTTGAATTCTATTTAGTAGAAATTCTATTTAGTATGCAGCATCTTCTACCAAGACAAGAGCCCGTCCTGCAGCCCCTTAAGCAGCAAGCCACTCTAGTAGTTTCGATGTCACTGACCGTCAGTTCCAGTCAATAATCAGCAGAGCTGGTATCAAAGCTTTTCCAATCTATGACATTGCTCACCCCTAGCAATTTGGCTCAAGTTATATAAAATCTGTATCTTTCTGCAATGTATCAGCAATCTGATTTTTTTTTTAAACCATAAGAGATAGATGGGTAAAACTCCATTACCTTGGTTTGCTTCTTCTCTGTAGCGTACACTATAGAGGTACAACAGACTTCAGCAAGTTTCCGGCCCTGCCCATAGAAAGACCAGCAGCAGATTTCATCCCCTATAACATCCTTAATGAAAAGAACTCTGCCATTGAATCGGAGAGAGAGTTTGTCAAACAGCTCTATGTTCTTCAGTAAGTTGTCATCTGAGTTACTGAAACACAGCAACAAAAGAGGGATAAGGTTTTTGTGGTTTTTTTAATTCTGCCAGAATTTATATGCCTATTCCACCAGTTTTAAGCATTGATCTAACTGCAGAATACAAGTAAGTAGTGACTCATTGCCATATACTGCCAAGAAAAGAGCGGGCCACAGCCAATTTCAGATACAAATAAGATGCCCTGATCTCCACGAGCAAACACACCAGCCTTTAGAGGTTATATAATTAATAACAGCAGCACAATTTCCCAAATCATTACATCAACTATCTACAACTATGTCTTGACTGACACTCAAGACGATTAAATCATATGCTAACAGCAGTTCTCTTTAGCTTAGTAACAGCAAAAGTCCAAAGAGTCAATGCATGCTAGAAGGCCAGCTAAAAAGCAAGGTATTCTGCACATAACACTAGTGATGTGCAAATTTCTAGGATGAATACATGATTTAGGAAACCAAGTTTTATTGCCAGCCAATGCAAAATAGGATCTTAATTACTTTTCAAAGCAAGATTTAAATGTTCTAAAGAAAAAAACCCCACATTGTATTACAGCTTTAAAATCAAGTAAAGCTATCAGAAAGAAACTAAAAATTTTAAATATTTTAAACACCACCTCCATGGCAAATCAATGTCCAATTTGATCACATAAAAAAAATAAAAGCCTTACTCCTCCGATTTTAGCTTGAATGCATCTGTATCAAAAATAAGTACTCTGTGCCCCTTTGTCTCTTTTTATAGGTGGCTGGGAAATTATGTACAAATATGTAGAAATTAGTGAACACATTATTGCCTAGACAGCAAAGACAGACTTGATAGCTTTAACAGTAAAGCTTACTCGTTGCACCAAAAAGTTCAAAGTTCAAACCTTGCTGCCAAGAATCTACCCAGAGACATGACAAGGTACTTTTGTATGCAATAGCGTAACTTTGGCAAGTGGTCCAGGAAGGCTACGAAATACTCGTGAATCAAGACACTGCTAATAAGCACAGCTGACTGAGCTTTACATAAAATACTTAGTCTAAGAAGTATTTCTTTTCAGATGTAAATCAAAAAAGCATGATGTGCAACCAGAGAAAATCTTCAGCTTGCAAGAATCATTTGATAAAGAAATCTGGGATTCAGACAGTGACAAGTCCTGGGCTCTGTCAAGTAGCAGAACCAGGAAAGGAATGTAGAAGTCTTCATTATTAGACCACACTGACAACGAAATGGAGAAAGCTCCTTTTATACTGTCGATTAGGAATAATAGATGGAAAAAAAAAAATCCGCGCTTGCTAGCAGCCAGTGTGGAATTTTAAATAAAGATGCTTCATTTAAACACCATCAAGGCATGCAGATTCATGCGCAAGGAATAATTAGAACCCTACAGCTAGTTGAGATACCAGCACCTCCTGGTATCTAGGATTCTGTTGCTCTCATTACTATTACATTTACATTTCTAGACCCGTGGTGACTAATACACTATTCTGTGCTTGCTTTAGCGTCACTGCTGTAAGCTAAAGGGTAACACAGGGAAGAGTGCAATATGACTGGCAGATACAGAATGTAGTCTCCTGAAAAACAGGCTGCTCTTCAGCACTCCCGCAGGTAGCATTTCCTGACTACCTGAAATATCACGATTGTTAGAATCCATCTCTCTGACACATAGACAATCAGTTTGTCTAGAGAAAAAAGCTTCCAAGATTGCATCTCAGGCCTGAAAACGCCTGAAATGAGGATTCTGCATAGCATAAAGGATTGCTCACATCGCTCCAATGACTGGTTTGGGAAAATCCAAAGCCATTCTGATAGTATCATAACAAAGGTATCATGACAGTTACAACATAAACCTTAATAAACAGTGTTACTTTATATAGGAGGAAAGCCAGTAAATTCTTGCCCTGGCCCTATCCGGGTTGTTCCCGAGCAGAACAGATACTTTCCTTTGTAACCACATAACTTACTCATTTAGAGGCACTGGAAGCACTAAAACATCAAGAATTTCTGGAGGGCAGAGTAAAAGAGTGCTGGCAGAGGCATACACAGACTCAAAAGTAAAGCTAAACTGACGAGGCAGGGATCATGGCTGCATTAGTTTTGCATTTAAGAGGTAACGCTCTGGTTACAAGTTTGTGCTGCATTACCTAAGTTACATCTAGTTTCAGCCAATATTAATAGCCTCATCGTTCTCAACTCCTGTCCTTTGCTTCTGTTCATCTTTCTCACACAACTGAACTGTACACTAGACTTCAAGAGATACAGTTTGTTGTGTTCTTCCCCCACTTAGATTCACGTAAATCAAAAATAACCACACAAATCCATAGAAGAGCACTGTTGTAATCAAAAAATTAAAAAAAAAAAAAAAATCCCAAACCAACCAAGTTAGGTCGTATCACATCTTCCTCCACTCCCATAGTGAAAGGGAAACTTTCCCATTACAGCGGGGAAAAAACTGACATACCTGGTATAGGAGTACTTGTTGTTGCTTCTATTATAGAGCAGCTTAACAACGGGCTATTGGGAGAGAAAGAAAAAAGGCAGAGAAGGTAAGTTCTGTGTCTGGATACATTTCAGAAAAATTCAGTTTCTCACTAGATAGTTGTGGAAAAGCAGTTACTTTCATTGATGATTCTATCAGTCTCTCTTCCTCTTTTGGAGATGTGATAATAGGGATGCTACAGACAGGTTCATACAAGTCTTTCTTGTCCTGTTTTAAAGAAAGAAGAGAGAGAGGACATAAACTCAAGAGAGGTAAATGCTAAAGCTAACATCTGCTGCTGCTGTCTTCTCCATCCCCTCCAGCCATGTTCCCAAATCCTGTGATGCAAAGGAAAAGCTCTGCGTTGCTATAGTAACCACACAGCATTATGTTGATCTGCAAACCAGAAATACAGTGGAGAGATTTCTTATCGCCAGAAGGCAGCTGTAATTGAAATACTGGGATGCAGGTGGATGTCCTTCTTAGCTATAGCAAGGACTCTGAGCTCAAGTCATATTTGATTTAAGTGGGTTTATTATTCTATCCTTTTTTGAAGAAAAGGAAAGTAAGAGTTTGCACTAGTTTTAATCAACTCAAAACACTGCAGTATGTAAGAACATCAGCCACTGTGAACTGAACATTTGGCAAGAACAGCATGTCACCAAAACGGACTTCAGCCCCTTGTGATACAAAAGCAACAATGAAGAGCGTGTAGCACAGTCTGTGACTCCAGATTTCTCATGCAGCAAATTAAGGAAAGCTCAATAGCTAATAGGAAAGCCTTAGAACATTTTGTTTTTAGAAGAAAGGTTTAAATTCCAAACCAGAAGGAAAATTGTCAGTGTGGCTTTGCATTTCCTTCAGCGGATAGAAGTAGTATACTGAACCTAGTATGTAAGGCATTTCTAAATTACTAAGTTTTGTCCCGCAGACAACATTCATTTCACAATCTTAAGACTAATAAAAGTTATATATATTGCATCTTGGCTAACCTTACTAGAAAGTTGGCAGAACAAGCTGATTTCAAACAGCTGAACTTCTAGCGACTAGTAAAATGAATAAAGCTACTATGAGCTTAGTAGTAAACCGATACAAAGAAAAGTCCTTAAAGTAATCAGCGCTTACCATATAGTTCTTTTTCTACGTTAGGATTCAAACTTAGGAAGAAAGTAACCACATTTTCAAAGATTCAAACCCATTCTACCTATAAATAGTATCTAATTAGGAGTGACATAACTTTGGGAAAATTTAGACAAGTGCCATAAGGGCATTTAAAACATATGCTCAAAATAATCATGTTTATTCAATCAGTGTCCTTTAAATTTCTGGGTTTTATTTCATTTCACACAAGAGGAACTAATTCAGTATTTCCTAAATAAAATTTAAAAAATAGAAACAGGAGAGAACCAGTCCCTCTATTTAAATGAGAGATTGTGAATACAGCTTCTACTTCACTCACCCTCCTGGCATCCCTGTTAAGTAGAAAAGTGCTACTATCCCCATTCTGAGGGGGCAGCTGGACAACTGAATAGAAGCAGAAAGGGAAACGATTTACTCATCACCATACTGGACATTTCCAAAATGACAGGAACTCAAATCTACATCTTCCACATTCTAGACTCATATAATCTAACCAAGGGACAATCTTTCTCTTCTTACAAAGAAATACCCCCTTTGATAATGCAACTACCTCACTAATTGCACTAAATGCCTTCAGAGCACAGGCTCCTGTGGCCTGGAAGGCTGTGCTACGGTAGTACATGGGTCTGAAAACATTTCCAGGGAGATCATAAAGCAAATTTCATCTCTTATTCAAAGCACTGCAGAATCTCAGCTGTGTATACAGAGCAAGGATAACTACGGCTTTGACAAACATACTGGATATGATCTTAGAACTTATCTGACTGCAGTCTCGTTTTCTCTCCGGGCTGTCTTGTACGTCTAAGACTTGATGCCAGCTCTAAGGCCATGAAATACTCTCTCAAGTTGCCTTAAGTAAATTGTAGAAGTGAAACACCCACGAAAAACTTTACAGGCTAGTTCTATTTCTTACCTGCAGGGCTGCTTGGCACATGTCCACTAAGCCCTGAATAAGATAATATTTGGCTTCTGCCATCAACTCTTTGATCTCCTGCCTGTGTTTTGGAAGTGCAATTGTGTCGTCTCGGAGATAGTTTAAAATTGTTCCGAAGTGCTTCCCACAACGGTCTATAAGGATCCAGCCTGAAAAATAACCATCACATCATTTCAATCACCTCAACACTAGGGGGCAAGAAAAAGCTCCTCAGAGAGGTTAAATAAGCCTAATGTTTCCTGAAACTGCACTTGATACTTTTCCCATTTCATTCAGTGGAAGTACTCGACTGACTTTTGGCAAATTGAATTTTGTTACAGAACAGAAACTGACTTTGGAACCACCACTGAAGTGGTACCTCCCGCATGTTCTCACCACCTTCCAGCACGCCAAAAGAAAAGCTTCAAGCTAAAAATATTCATCTTGCTATCACAAGACACTAAAATTGCTGCAGGAACCTGACTGCACTGTATCGCTTTATCAGTCAGTGGGCTGCCTGAACAAAATTATTATCTGTGCTTCGTCTTTTCTGTATTAGGTTCTGATTAAAAGAATGGACCTTTTCTGGAAGTCACCAGTTTACATCTGTTTAACTGACTGTCCAAGCCATTGAAACCTTAAAAAAAGCTTATTGTTAGGTAGGTTGCTTCTTTTATTCAGAGGCTTCTCGGATTCCCAGCAAAATGTGGGTGCGCTGTATTTGTACGGGAATAAATGTAGTAACTGCTGCTGGAGTGTAATGCTGAGCAATTAGAAACTAAAAACACCAAGGAAAGACTAGAAGAGAAAATTCACAAATGTTCACAAGTAGATTTGGGCTAAGTTCTGTGGTCTAACAAGAAGGATTTGGCAGTTTTCCAACCACAGCTTCTTCTGGTTTTCGAAGTTAAAGAGAAAGAAACATTCTGAAGATGCTAAAAGGCAGACTAGCCCAGAAAACCCAGTATGGGAAAAAGGCTGTTCTAGTCTCCAAATAGGGGCAAAGAACAGGACAGAGACAGATCAGGAGGAAGCGGAGGGAGGATACAGCACAGGAAACAGTAGTAGACAGACAGTTCTTGCAATTTTAAAACATCCCTGAATTCACATTCATTAGGAAACAGGATGTCTGACTTGCTGGCAAACAATAGCAATGTAGGACTCACACAGGCAGAAGGCTTAATACAGCGCCAAACCCTTTCCATAATGTGGAAGTGTTATTTTGGGACCTAGGTACAGAAAACAACATAGGAAAGTAAGCTAAACCACTGCTAGATTCTCCAGCTGTAGCTGTCAGAACATGAACCTCATCCTCTATTCAGGCTGAGGCTGTTATACAAAACTGCTGGACTAAATGGATTTAGTTGTATGTAACACTCAGCAAGATCCAGCCTACTCAAAGGGAACTTGGTTTAAATGACATGCAAAATCCACACGGATTTGTTTCAGTTTAAGCAAACACACCGTTGTGCATCAAGTTTAAGCTGATGTAATCTGGGCATGCGGAAGAGCTTTTGCATATGAGTGTTCAGAAACAGCAAGAGGTTAAATACTTGCCAACCTCTCTCAGTCTCTTCTCCACAGCCCCACAACCCCCATTCCTAAAGTATCATTTTGCCCTGGACTAGTAGAGAGAGGAAAATGAAAGTACTTGTAGCCATTGCTGATACTGGTCTTCTTACTTGCTCTACTCTCTATAACTTATAATGGATTTTTATAATGCTAATATTCAGTGTCCAGCAGGAGGGGACATACTCCTTGACTGATGGCTAAATACTGTCACAGCATCATAAGCCACAAGTGGAACATGCTACTGGGAGGAGGGAAAAAAGAATTTTCAACATAACAAGCAAGGCTATTCTGAATTTTAAAGATGAAAAATGAATGTCCCTCCCCACATACACGTTTTGAATGATGCCACTACATGACACAACATAAACAACAAGCCACATACTGTCTGTTCAGTCTTTGTAACACCATCAACAATCTGCATACCAGCTGTGACCGTAGGAAAGAGAACCAGTCCTCCCGCTAGTTAATTTTAGTAACAAAAGAACACATTTTGATAAACCTCAGAGGACTGTTAGCACCAATGGGAGCAGGCTGCCTAATGTTCCAAGCTATTTTTGGAACATATCTTTCCCTACGTCCTTAACTGAGTGTAGTCTTAAGATATTTAAAAAACCTCCACCAAATCCAGTTATTTTACAAAATTCTCAACAACAGAACACATTCCCTTACCTTCCTTGTCTGTGAGCACTTCCATTCTGCCGCTGAACATGGCCTTAAGCATTGTGTCGTGCCTGGTCAGAACTTGTACGGTAGTGTAATATAAAGAGCCCCCAACATTTAGTCGCACATACTTGTTACCAAGGCTGCCCCCTTTGAAGCTGCAAGTTTTGGGCTTGGGCCCTGCAGCTGGACAAAGGGTGGTGGTTAGACACGTGTCCCCCGACATCTCCTTCTGTAGGTAGATGACAACTCTGCAGAGCGTGGGCTTGATGGATTCCGCCGTGATTGGTGAAGAGTCACGAGTCACCAGATGAGGACAGCAAGGCAAAAGCGGTCATAACCACAGGGCCCTTTAAACAGAAATGCATAAGATCAATGCAGAAGGTTGGAGTTTCCATTTACAACAAAAACATGCAGCCCATGATAAAGACAATGTACTTTTCAGTAGATTCCTAAGGACACATCTACACACATTCTGACAAAACAAGATTTAACTGTTTTTCTTACAACTTACAGAGCAATACAATGGTTGCTCAGCACTGTACAGTTGCATTACCGTTAGTGAGACATGCTAAACTTTTCTGGGCTTCCTGTTATTTTGTCTTCAGCCAACACTACAAACACCATACAATACCACAGTCCAAGTTTAAAAGCTAGCTGGAATCCCACTCCCTCCCAACTTCCCAAAAGAACGCAACTCCCTTTTTTTGTGTAGAGCTGAAACACAGCAGAAGAGCTTTCTGCCCTTCCTTCAGCTAGGGTGTGTAGCTACACCTGTGGGGTTTGTTGTTGGTTTGTTTTTTAACTGGAGACATTTACAAATGTCTCTTCAACTGCCTCAACACTGAAACACTGGACCACAATGTTCTATTTCCTGGCAACTCCTTTCATTCAAAACTCTTCTTCCTCAATCCTGGAATGCTGAGCAGCCGATGTAGTTTTAATTAAAAAAAAAAAAAATTTAACACCACCACCACCCTGCCAGGTATGTCCAGTCTTTGGAACAGTTGTCTCAATTAAAAAGCCAGCAAGACATTCACTGCTTCTTTCTCTCCCCAGTCTCACAATGCTTTTACTTCCATTGACAATAAGCTCAAAATGGAAACAAACAAATAAAAGAATGAAGCTCTGTCTAATGTGCCAGATATGAAGTTCTTTAACCGGAGAAGTACAAATACAAGTTTCTTACCTATCCTTCCTCTAATAATTATTGTTCTCAAAAACACTTTGCTGTCGGGTTTTTTCTTTTTGTTGTTTCTTTTTTAAAAAAAAAACAGCAACCAAAAATATGTATTATGGTCATGGTGTTATAAGAAGTAATTACTCAAACAAAGCAGCTACGGGTTACAGAGAAATCTGTCAGAAACTGTCCAAGCATTGCAAGTAACACAATTCCTCCTAACCAGTCACAGCCGTTTACTATAATCTTCTACGAATAAGTAAATCAAGACTAGAAGCAACTGCACCTCGTCTTGCAGCTAAGACCTTTGGTAACAACAGAAATATGCCTTAGGTCTTTACGCTTGTCATTGAAGTCCTGCCTTGCTTTAGCCCCTCAGCAATCCCTTCTTCAGAACAGAAGCATGTTTGGAAAGACAGCCAGCCCGATCCTGTAACGACAGGGAAATCCAGACGCAAACTGAGCTCTCCAACGTCAACAGCAAACCCAACATATTAATTGGAATCGAGTTTTCAGTCAGTTCTACCACTTTACTTACTTCTCTGACCACGCAGAACGAAGCTAAATGTGAGCAGAATCCCCTACACAGCCAATGCAAGTAGGAGTCGGTACTATTACTCTAAGGTGTTCGTTAACTAATAAGCTAGGAGGCTTTTGCTGTAAACAGTAATGTAACCTTTAATTACCCCCATTAACGCAAGAGAAAATTTTCTATGTCCCTTCCTTCCTGCCTTGTGTGGGAGGCAAGAGCAGGACTGCAGAACCATGACACAAGAGCTCGGACATGCCATCAGGAAATGGTCCCTGCCGAGAACTTCCATAAAAAGGAATAACCTTAACGGCTCAAGGGGGAAATAACCCAAACACCCCCCCACCCCCGCGCAGAACCGCTTGCAAATGGGGCGCGCTCCTGGCCGAGTCTCTCCGGCCCCTTGCTGGCTTGTACCAAAGGGTCCTCTCGGTTTCTCGGCAGCCCGGGAGCGGTGGGGTGCAGAGCAAGGCAGAGCGGGGGCTGCTGCCCCACTAAGCCG